>NC_052359.1:52226877-52285562 GCF_009727055.1 Benincasa hispida
TGGGCGAGGTTTAAGAAGCTGGTAAGAGATTGCCCGCATAATGGCTTACCAGACTGCTTACAGATGGAAATTTTCTACCACGGATTAAACCCTGCATCGTAGACGGCTGCCAACGCAGTAGCAGCTAGGGTCTGCTCGATAAAACGTATGACGTGGCGAAAAATATACTTGATCACATTTCAAAAATCACAAGGACTGGCGAGAAAGTGATCAAAGATTAAGAATTAAAGATAGTGACGCAAATAATGGGGCCATCGCATCGCAACAAACCCAAATGAACGTGATAATGAGTTTAATACAAGGCATCGCAATCAATAGCATGGGAACGCAAAAAGGGCATGTCAACGCAATTGCTCAAACGACCACGAGTTGTGTCATCTGTGGAGAAACACATCCGATTGAAGAATGCCCAGGGAATCTGCAGTCAGTATGTGATAACTTGTAGAAATATAAGTTATTTATGCTGTTTTATTTAGATTATGCGGCAAAAAGAAGGAAAAGTGTCGTGAACACACGCACTAACCCCATTGCGATGGTGAAATAGAATGTGCAAATCTTTGTTTTACAGGAAATAGGTCACCACATGCGTTAATTGCTCAGGGACAAAATGAACAACGCATCCACAAAACATGGGCCAATTGAACAAGAACGAAGAAAGATCAATGCAATGGTGGTGCATGCGACGATCGATCATGGATTCTAGCGATCAACGTATATCCACCGAATGCGGTAATCAAAACAACTACACCGCATGTGGCGATCAATCGAAGATGTGAAGAGCAACGTATTCGCGGGCGATTATGACAAGTGTACAACTTTCTATTGTACGATTCTGACAGATTAATCGTGGAGCAAAGTGGACATTTCCACTACACCATCGTAGGAATTATCAAAATTTACACAGTGGGACCACCAATACAAAGAGCCAAGGTTTTGTCTATAAATAGCTTCCTTGAATTCATTGCAGAGCAGCTGGTTTGAAGAGACTTGACACAGAAAATCCGGGAGAACGACGAGACAAGGCTGAAAGGGGAGTCTCTGAGCAAGAAATTCTTCCTATTCCTAAAGCTGAAGCTCTATGCAAGAGGTCATTTCTACTGGGACAGAAAGCCTAAGAGGGAAGATTTCCACTCCATCTCATTCACACGCCGACAAGTACAACGTCTTCGATCGGGATCCGTGTCAAGACATTGACACTCTTTCGGTATTTGTTTCTATTCTTTCTTTCATCTACTGTGTTCATCTTCTTTAATCTTTCATTCACAAATCATGTATTAAATGCTGATCTTTAGATTTGAATGTGATTATCGTCATCATTATCATCTTTCTGTTCCTTTCCATACATTTATTATCCATTTTCTCCATCATGTGTTCTTAATCTCCTGGATAAATTGGAAGAATTAAGCGAGTGAGTTAATCTTTGTTAAGGTAATCGGCTAAGTTTAGCTAAAGCATGCTCGACGGCATCTTCACCTGTGAAAGCAGAAGTGAAGATGTTATTCTGCGTATCGAGAGAAGATTGAAAAAATGTGTTAACTAAAGCGAGAAGTATTTCCAGAGATGGAAATAACCTTGCGTTAATTACGTTCATCTCTGTTTCACCATAGACGTATGGGAACACGGCCGATCACTGAAAGGTGTAAACCAAGGGAAAGCGGAACCTTAGTTGCATCCTTAACGAGATTGACAAACTTGCGATGTCCTTTCCCTTTACTCATTCTCTTTCTGATTCATTCACAAGACTTTCCTCGCATTCATTAGATTCTTTTGTACAACTTTACAGCCAGTCAGCACCCTGTATCATAGTAGTTTAGACATTTATTTTATCAACGCAATTTTACTTTCATCGCAATTTACATTTCTGCATAAACCAAATTCTTTATTCTTTATGACAACCGGTCGCATTTACCACATTAGTATCGTATCTAAACAACAACAATCCCCGTGTTCGACCTCAGGTCATTCTGAGAAACTTGCGTTGGAATTATACTTGGTTCCAGCGTAAGGAAACTTGTGACACGCACTACATCATCGCATACTACGAAGCATTTTATCATCAACGCATACACTTAGAACGTAGTATCACAATAATATCTTTATCGCAAAGCACTTGAGCGCATAGAGCACCATCACATTCATTCATAAGCAGCACAATAGATAAAGATAGATATACAAATTTATTATTACAAGTTTATAGCAACATGAACTTGAATCATACATCATCTATCATCATAATGCATGCATATAATAACTACTATATATAAATTTAAGTCAACAAGTTTATGGCGACGTTGCCAGGGACGTGAACTTGTATCATTCATATTCATCATTGTCCATATGCTTAAAGATTAAATTTTATCATCACAAGTTTATGGCGCCATTGCCAGGGAATGGTAACGGTTTAGTGTTGAATATTCTTGTGGTATTTTGCAGGATAGATCTCTGCTGTACTGTCTGTTTATCGTGAAGAGCAGGCTGGCGGTTTATGAGTACTGGGACTGATCCAAAATTCAAAACCGACCCAGAGATCGAGCGTACTTTCGTGCAAGAGCACACTAGAACCGAATTAGGCGAAGAAGAGTAAACATGGCTAACAATGAGAGGCCCGAAGGGAATCAAGGGGCGAATCGGCCAACGCAAGATCCTGTTTTTCTTGCAGCCGACCGCAACATCCCGATGAGGAACTATGCGATGTCAAATCTTTATGATTTCTCGTCCAGAATTTCAAGACCAATGGTTGAGGAGAATGCACGCTTCGAAATCAAGCCGGTCATGTTTCAGATGATCAAAATGCGGGGCAGTTTGGAGGTATGCAAGGTGAAGACCCGCACGCCCATTTGACCAGCTTCGTGGAGATGTGCAGTACTTTCTCCATTCTTGGCGTTACTCCTCAGGGAATTAGATTGTACCTTTTTCCGTACACACTGAGGGATTAGGCAAAGAGGTGGGCTCATTCTTTGAAGCTGAACGAAATTACTACATGGGACCAGTTGGTAAAGTGGTTCATGAAGAAATTCTTCCCACAAGCCGTCAACGTAAGGAGACAGAGGCATGTGTTGAGACTCAAAGCACTTCCTGGGTGCGATTCAAAAGACCGGTAAAGAACTGTCCGCATACTGGGATTCCTGATTGCATTCTAATGGAGACCTTTTATAATGGCTTGGATCGATCAATGCAAGCTGTTGCTGATGCCTCCACAACGGGAGGATTTATGGACAAGACCTACACTGAAGCCAAGATCATCCTGGATCGCATTTCGGAAAACACGGAGACAAGGTAGATGAGGGTATGGGGGAAGAGGCCCCGAGAGAAGAAGAACAGTAAACGCCATTGTACCAACTGATAAAATGACAACATTGGCCGCAAAAATGGCCGCAGTGATCTCTCTCCTCCAGACGATGGTAATAAATCAAGGAAGCCTCTCTCAGGGTGTAGCACAAACCAATGTGCTGGCACAAGTGGTAGCAATCAACTGTGCACAATGCGGAGGGGGCCATACTATAGAAATGTGCCCATCGAACCGCAATTAGTGTATGCAATTCAACACATATAATCGGGGTTGGTGGAATCACCCCAATTTCAGTTGGGGAGGTAACAATGACCAGGGAGGCCAGAGGAATTCACAGAACAACTCTGGGAATCGAGGTAATCCTCCAGCTTTTCACTAGGATTTGAATCAGAGTCGCCAACAGCAATTGCACAACTAACCTTCCACATCAAACATCTCTGCAAATTCATCATCCTTGGAAGCCCTGTTGAAGGAATACATCGAGAAAAATGATGCAATTATGTAGTCGCAGGCATCTTCGATAAGGAGTTTGGAGGTCTAAGTAGGGCAACTGGTAGCTGAGCTTCGCAATAGAACACCAGGAATGCTACCAAGTAATTTAGAAGCCCCAGGATCTCATGGGAAGGAACAATGTCCATGATGACATTGNTGAGCTTCGCAATAGAACACCAGGAATGCTACCAAGTAATTTAGAAGCCCCAGGATCTCATGGGAAGGAACAATGTCCATGATGACATTGCGCATGCAAGTCTGATCGCCTGTGGGAATGCGGATTGTGGTAATCTTGAAGAACTTTTTCTCAATCGGCATCCCTAACATCTATCTATCTTTAATCGCTTTCTCTATCACTTTCTTCTACTACTTTCCTTATTGCGTTATTTACTACTTTTTTAAATTAGTCTTTACTGCTTTCTGAATTTACTTCTACTTTAATTCAAGTTACGTTAATTTCATGCTTAGTTCAATTTATTTACATTCCTGACTTAGCATTGCGTTGTTCCTAATTTCTGTGAATGAATAATAAAAAGAAAATGAACATCGCAAAATCTTATCGACTTGCATTGTTGATGAAAAAATAATATTAATAAAAATATATATAACTTTAATAAACATCTGGTATGCATTGCGATGATGGGTGTATCTTGCGTTGATCAATACACCTTGCGCTCGTCTTTGATAAATTCATTGCGTTGATGGATGAGTTGCGCGTGTGTGTACACTGCGTCCGTCCTCAGCAAAAGCGCACTATGTCGAGATAGTGTTGCGCTGGTAGAAATACCGTGCGCCCGTCCTCTAGAAATGCGTTTGCGTTGAGGGGTATGTTGCGCTATTGCATACGTTGTTCCCGTCCTCCGTAAACATGCATTTGCGGTGACAGATGCATTGTGTGAATCTTTAACATTGCGCCTGTCTGAATAAAACAAAAAGATAAAATCTTCGCTTAGAGAGTAGGCTAATCGTTTAAGCTTTCGAGGGAATTATGACTTAGCAGACGAAAGGATGTCCTTTCTGCTAATTCATAAATAGGAGAAGCACGACGATAGGCTTTTTGAGAATCTCGAAGCCTGCGACGTAGAGTTTTCGATGGGCACATCAAGGCTCAACCTATAAATCTGACCCTCCTTCAACCAAGGAGCTTATTTGAATCCTTCGTGATAGAAACCCCAAGTATTTCCTCTGCATACCATACCTTCCAATTCCCTTGCTCAGACCAAAGAAATTTCCAACTCTTTCACTCAACTGAAACCATGGCTGGACAATCTTCATACTCATCTTCCCAACCATTATCAACTTTCCAAGCACTCGTCACTACACGGGAGGCGGCATTCCTTGCTGCTAACCGCTGCCTCATCGTCCAGCCCAAGCCTGGCCAACGAATCGCCGAAAAACCTCGACGAAAACCCTCTATAGCCAAATCACCCAACCGAGAGGGGCCGAGCACAGAGAGTGCCCCTGCCACCTGACCTAAGGTGGCACTCCCAGTACCTTCATCAGAAAGTGAACTTAAGAGAAGAGATGACAAAGAGGTATTTGGGAGCATTTTAAGTAATATGGAAAGAGAGGGGGGGCTATCAGAAGCCGGAGTTGTAAACCAGCCCCTACCTTCGGAGGAAGAAATGGCAGGAGCTTTGCGGAGAAGGGCCCTGGCCGTTGCGGATCCTAAAGAGACTGTTCCAACTCCAATGAGAGACCCATCAGGGCTGTTTTGGAGGAGGTAGGAGCGAAGAAGCAGCCGGAGATGGCTGAAGGGCAAAAAAAAAAGAAAAAGCAAAGAAAAACAAGTAGAAGGAGATGAAGTTGCCCGACTAAAGAAGGAGAAGAAAGAAAAGAAGATGAGTGAGAAGAGACAGAGCAGGCGAGAAGAGACAGCGCAGGTGAGAAGAGAAACACCTGAAGAAGGAAGAGAAGAGGAACAGGGCGGAAAGCCCAGATTTGATGGAGAATCCACCACCGCAAAGGTGGAAGAGGGGGTGTCAACGCAAGCCCAAGCATCAACACAACCTCAAGTTTCATCAACGCATCTAAGAATGGTTGCGATTGAGAATAGAGAAGATCCAAGCATTACCCCTCTGATGCGGCGTCGCAAGGAGAATGCATCGCAAGGGTCAACAAGTGACCCATTATTTTTGCAACACATAGCAGAAGAAAAAGAGAAAAGGAAAAGAGAAGAAAAAGAGAAACAAGAAAAAATGTCACGAGCAGGCCAAATCATCGCATCAGGCGATTTGGCCAGGAAATTGCACGATGAGGACGTGCGTCGTGACAACTCAAGGGTAGAAGAAGAAGAAAGAAGAAGGCTCGAGGATAAGAAATGCATATTGCTTGCCTCGTAGCAGTTTGAGAAAGAGATGAGAGAAGAAGAAGAAGAAGAAAAGAAGAAGAAGGAGGAGAAGGAAAAACAACACAAAGCAAATGTGTAACGCGTCAAAGAAAACAAGAGAAAAGAAGTTGCGGAATGGAAAAGGGAACAAGAAGAGCAACGCAAGGAACGGGAATGCAAACAAAGACAACAATCCCACCTTGCGTCCGCTCAAGTAAGGGCAAAGCCAAAGTTGAGAGCAGCGAGCTTGCGTCGACCAGGAAATGCCCATCAACAAAGAAAGAAAACGATGATCTGATGATGGAGATGGGTTTCTTCCCTACGTCGATGCCATTACCAGATCTGATTACAAGTGTTATATTGGAGCACGGGTGGGAGACTTTCTGCCAATACCCATCCATCAGTATTTCTGCGGTAGTGAGGGCCTTTTATCATGGCCGGCTCCATGACACCGAAGATGCAGTGATCATAGAAGGCGGGGTAGTGCCATTTAGCGCAAGGGACATCAATGAACTGTATAAGATGAAGAACATCCCGAAAGCACCGGGTAACAAGATAATTGATGATCTTGAAGAATACACATGGAGGATGCGTTGAAAGAATTAACGCAACCGGGCACTCAGTGGTCGGTATCATTGACAAGCATTAAAACCCTTGGCTCCAACAAGCTGGTCCTAGAGGCGTGACTTTGAGTATACTTGGTGAAATGGCGACTCATCCCAACAACACATGATAAATCCATTTCAACGGATCGAGTGATGGCCGTATATTGTATAGCGCGTGACATTTCGATTGATGTAGGCCAGTTGATTGCGAAGTAGATTCAAGGCTTTGTTGGCTGTGTGAGAGGCCAATACTTCTTTCTATTTCGAGCTTGTGCCTCTCTGTGGGTGTAGGCATTAACGAAGAACCCATGCCTAAAGTCCACTGCCTCATCCATACAAGGATCCTGAGAGTGCTTCTTAAGGATTCTCCACACTGTCTTGAGCTTCCACTCAAACGGCCCCTTATAATTCTGAATGCGCCGAAATAACCCAAGCCAAAGAAGCACCCAAAAATGATAAAGGGAAGGAAAAAGTCCAAGATCAATCACTGCAAGATCAAACCCGAATACCCTTGGACCCCTTACCTTTAATCATTCGCCTTCGAGCCGTCTAATGGAACCCCTTTCCCTTATTCCTGAACACTTCACCAATCTCCTCCTCGCTCCAGATCAACCACCGTATCCCCAGCAGCATCTCCCCACTATCCATCTCCACCTCACTTTTCACCTCCATCGTCGCATGTTGACGACCCACATGGTTTGGGAGCAGGCCCTTCCACCCAACCTCAAAACGTTGTTGGTGAAACATCACAGGCGCATCCCACCATCGCAACCCTTGTTGCTGACTTAGTCAAATTTTATACAACTGAGTAATTATACTTAGTCAAATTTTATACAACTGAGTAATTATTCTTTCCATATGCATTAGCCTCTTTACTTATCATCCTTTGTCAATTATTGCGGTAATTCTTGTCTTCTATTTTGCGTTGTCAATTGCGCTGCCATGATGAGTCGTATGCATACCTTTAGTAATATTTCTTATACATTGCATTTTCTGACTAACACTTAGACAATTCATCGCAATAGCTCTGCTTTACCTTCTCTATTTCAAGACTCT
This sequence comes from Benincasa hispida, assembly GCF_009727055.1. Lineage (NCBI taxonomy): Eukaryota > Viridiplantae > Streptophyta > Magnoliopsida > Cucurbitales > Cucurbitaceae > Benincasa > Benincasa hispida. The sequence goes on from NC_052359.1 coordinate 52,234,649, forward strand.
GCTCAAACCTTCTTTTCAAAATTTTGACTAAGTGTTTTGTCTTTTTTGTCCAAAACAATGCAATGAGACCTTGCGCATCTCTAAATTTTGGGGTGGGGAAGGTTTGAGCAGATGCGATCAAGCGGATGCGGCAATATTAGGCAATTGTGTTCATTATCATAAAAAAAAAAAAATTCATAAAAACTCCAATGTCACCGCAAGGGAAAAATCCCAACCTGATAGGAGTTAAGTCATGAAAGGAACCTTCTCATAGTTGGATGTTTGCATGTCACCCATGGGAACAAGTCAAAACGATGGTAGGTTTCCAGTATCGACGCAATATGAAAAAAAAAGAGAGAAAATAAGGATAAAAGAGACAACTTCTCTGACCAGCAAAAGTAAAACTTGGTTGGAAATCAAGAGTTGGATGCTCGCATGACACTCGTGGGAGCAAGCCAAAAACGAAGGGTGTAACCATGATCAATATTCTCTAATAAGATGACACAAACCAGGCCACCGCATAAAGACGCACTTCGTTGTTTTTGCATGAAGAGGTAAACATTCTTCTCAAAACTAGAAGGGAATTTTAGGTAGTGGTTTGTTGTAGATAAGAATAAAATAGAGCCGGTGATGAAATGTTAAAGGATAGAAGGAACTTGCATTGTTGAGTAATTTTGTAGAGGTGAAGCATTCAGAGTAGCCGATTGACGCAAAGTTAGGATGAGAGTTGAGCGGAATTGTCTTAGTTGAAGATATGCTTGAGGGCAAGCATATATCTAAATTTGGGGGTGTGATAACTTGTAGAAATACAAGTTATTTATGCCGTTTTATTTAGATTATGCGGCAAAAAGAAGGAAAAGTTACGTCGATAGTATAAGAACTAGCTGAGAAATACGAAAATTATAAAGTGTCATGAACCCATTAACCCCATTGCGATGGCGAAATAGAATGTCTAAGTCTTTGTTTTGTAGGAAATAGGTCACCGCATGCGTTAATTACTCAGGGACAAAATGTACAACACATCTACACAACATGCGCCAATCGATCAAGAACGAAGAAAGATCAACGCAATGGCGACGCATGCGACGATTGATCATGGATTCTAGCGATCAACGCATATCCATCGCATGCAGTAATCAAAACAACTACACTGCATGCGGCGATCGATCAAAGATGTGAAGAGCAACGCATTCGTGGGCGATTATGATAACTGTACAACTTTCTGTTGTACGATTCTGACAGATTGATCGTGGAGCAGAGCGGACATTTCCACTACGCCATTGCAAGAATGATCAGAATTTACATAGTGGGACCACTAATACAAAGAGCCAAGGTCTTGTCTATAAATAGCTTCCTTGAATTCATTGTAAAGTAGGCTAGTCTGAAGAGACTTTATAGAGAAAATCTGAGAGAACGACGAGACAAGGCTGAAAGGTGAGTCTCTGAGCAAGAAATTCTTCCTATTCCCGAAGCTGAAGCTCTGTGCAAGAGGTCACTTCTACCGGGAAAGCAAGCCTGAGAGGGAAGCTTTCCACTCCATCTAATTCACACGATGGCAAGCATAACGTCTTTGATCGTGATCTGTGTCAAGACATTGACACTCTTTCCGTATTTGTTTGTATTCTTTCATTCATCTACTGTGTTCATCTTCTTTAATCTTTCATTCACAAATCATGTATTAAATGCTGATCTTTAGATTTAAATGTGATTATCGTCATCATTATCATCTCTCTGTTCCTTTCCATACATTTATCATCCATTTTCTCCATCATGTGTTCTTAATCTCCTGGATAAAGAGGAAGAATTAAGCGAGTGAGTTAATCTTTGTTAATGTAATCGGCTAAGTTTAGCTAAAGCATGCTCGACGGCATCTTCACCTGTGAAAGCAAAAGTGAAGATGTTATACTTGGTTCCAGCGTAAGGAAACTTGTGACACGCACTACATCATCGCATACTATGAAGCATTTTATCATCAATGCATACACTTAGAACGTAGTATCGCAATAATATCTTTATCGCAAAGCACTTGAGCGCATAGAGCACCATCACATTCATTCATAAGCAGCGCAATAGATAAAGATAGATATACAAATTTATTATTACAAGTTTATGGCAACATGAACTTGAATCATACATCATCTATCATCATAGTGCATGCATATAAAGACTACTATATATAAATTTTAAGTCACCAGTATGCTTCATAAAGAATAACCCTTTCTATGATACATACAACCCCGGGTGGAGGAACCACCCTAACTTCACGTGGAAAAATCAACAACACAATTTTCAACCAGTGGCACAAAAGAAAGGGCCACAAGAATTTTTCCCGCAAACAAACGGTCAACCACAAAACCAAGCCAGTAGTTCGCAGGCGCCGCAATTTTCATCCACGGAGAGTTTGCTGAAGCAATATATTGAAAAGAATGAAACAGTGCTTTAGAATCAAACGACGTCCATCCGCAATCTTGAAATTCAAATGGGACAGATTACGGGCGAACTCAAAAATAGACTGCAAGAAGCGTTGCCTAGCTCAACTGAGCTCCTTTTAACTCTGGGGTTATAGGAAAGGAACAATGCCTAGCTGTCTCCTTGCTAAGCGAAAAAACGATAGCGAAAGTAGAGGAAGAACCCATCACAACCAATTCGAATACGGTGACGACCGAGGACCCATTGACATATGATGCAGAAGAGCTCGAGAAGATGAACCCAGAAGCTGCGTCCACTTTCAAGCCTCTAGAACATGAGATAGAAGAAGTACAACAACCACCATTCCCGCAAAGATTGAAAAAGAAACAGAATGATGAAGAAAAGATCGCTACAGTGGCAGTAATGCAAAATGCTAAGATCCCGCAAGAAATGTGCAACCCAAGAAACATCACGATACCATGCTCAATTGGAGGGGTTTACATTTGTCAAGCACTATGCGATCTTGGCAAGTATAAACTTAATGCTGCTGTCAATCTTTAAACGATTGAATGTGGGCAAACTAACGCCCACAATGGAGACTCTCCTGCTTGCAGATAGATCCCGAATACATCCCGAAGGAGAGTTGAAAGATGCCGCAATCTCAATTGACAAATTCATCTTGCCGGCAGACTTCATCATTCTGGACTATAAAGCGGACGAAGATGCGGCCATCATATTGGGACGACCATTCCTCTCGACCGGTCACGCCCAAATTGATGTGCACAAGGGGGAAATCGTAATGAACGTCAATGGGGAAAAGCTCTGGATTAAGGCAGTCAAGATCCAAGAAGACCGAGAAAAGAAGAGGAAGCCGCCTTGGACGTAAAAAGCCCAGATTGAAATAAGCAGTCCCTACGTTACTATGCGACTCAAACTCATCAGGGACGTAATCCTTTTGGAATATCCTTTTTTTTTTCTATCAATGATTCATGAACTCTCGTTATCTTTCTCTTATCTGTTATCGTATATTTATCTTTTTGCATTTATAAAAAAAAATGGCGCCGCAATCGTGTTGAACGATCGTGGTAAACAATTTTGTTAACTCTGTCTGTTATTTGACCCTCTCGATGTTTTCTTTGCAACGATTGAGGTGAACGATTGCGGAGGAGCTGTACGAAAGATGCAACTACTTTATTCCACTACCGCAATCGAAGAAAAGCAGTTTGCCACAAAGAAGGATGCGTTTAGACACAATACGGGCGACAAAGCAAATTTGGGGGTTGTATCTTTTCTTGTCTTTTTTATTCCAAATTTTGCTCTATCGCATATCATTTTAACTTTGATAATTTTATCATCGCATCCTTTTTAGTCGGTGCAATCATTTAACATTGATTAATTTAGTAAGTCACTGCACTATTTCTCTTTGCCAATTATGATTTCAATGATGAAACGCATGTCCTTATTTTTTCGTATATACTTGAGTCAACTTAATTTTAGGACAGTCATCTCATGAAATATTTCTTGAAGTTAGTGGTCTGCCAACTTCTTTCAAACTGACTTTTTACGAAACTTCCTAAGAGCATCGCATGACTTATTTCAATCTTTCAGCAATGAGAACATTTCTGTATTTAAATTTGGGGGTGCAACATTCATTTTCAACCTTGCTATTTTTAGGCACTATACAAAAAAAAAAAAAAAAATCATAACATTGCGATCGGATCCTACTCGTAGTTGGATGTCCGCATGACACACGTGGCGGCAAGCAAAAACGAAGGTGAAATCGTGATCAATGCATAAATAAATGATCGCAACTCCGTTGCCAAATGGGCATGAGTCTGAGAAAGAGCACCTTGCTCGTAGTTGGATATCCGTATGACACACGTGGGGGCAAGCCAAAATGAAGGCTAGGCATTTGGATCAGCGCAACGTCATAGAAAAAATATATGTCTAAAATACGCAAGGATAAAATTATTTGAAAACATCCTAGTTGGAAAATTATTTTTATGAAATAAATCATGCGATGCCCTGAAAACTAGTAAAGTCTTTTTGAAGGTTTAACTTGCACTCCCTAAATTTTAGAAATATGTTAAGAAGAGAGCTGGATAAGAATTAAGGAGATTTTGGTACATAGGATTTGAATAAGATAACCTTGAGAAATCTAGGAAAGAAGAAGGCGGTCGACTTGCTAAAAAAAATCTTTAGTCTATGCTTGAGGACAAGCATTGTTTTAAATTTGAGGGTGTGATAACGAGCAGAAGTGCACGTTAGCGCAAAGATATAAAATAATGCAGGATTGCGATGGTAAAAATATATAATATTGCATCCAAAAGCATTAAGTTTGCAACATTGCGATCGCATGCATCCATTGGATTAAGACAACTAACTTATGTATTTTATGTAGGAAAATGCGTTGACGCAAGGCGAAATTGTGATCCAAGGAAATTAGCGTTCGAGCGCATAAGAGATTGCGACCGCAAGACTATGCGATCGTTTGCGTTTGTGAAAATCTGCTCAAGTAGGTGGCCGCATAAAGCCGGCGCATCAAGGTGACAGCTTAATAAATAACAATGGGACAGAAAGCCGATGATGGTCGATTTCGAATTAAGTTGACAAGCCGTTAACGATATACTGTAGCAAGTACACTCAACTTTTCGGTGACAAATATTTGACGCATCAGATAGGGAATTAATGACATCCCATCAGTGCAATCACTCGAGAGAAAAAGTTTTCACCTTGACGCTCTATAAATACCAAAGGCCACCTTCATTGAAGGAGTTCGATTTTTCATCCCAACTGAGCCATGTAGGTAATAGTTAGCCTTTGTTCTTCGTTCTTTATACTTAGAAGATAGAAGCGAGAGAAGGGAAAAGAAGCCGGAAGATCGTCCTGGTCAGCTCAAGAGAGTGCCAGGGAGCGTGGGAAACAGAGAGAGGGTCGACTCTTGTGAGAGCAAGAATATCTTTTGAGCAGAGTAGAGAAGAACAGTGTAAAAGCCTTGGGAAGCAATAAATTGCTACCAAGCTCTTTATCCTTATTTCACATTGTCATTCTGTACTTCGATTATATATATATATATATATATATCTATATATATATATATATAATAGAACTTTCATTTCTACATCTGTTCACTCTCTTTAAAATACGCATGAGTAGCTAAAACTGTCGAATGGGTTGAGATGTATTTAACAAACATGACCTAGGATCTTCATTGCATGCGATCATCTTGTCTTATGTTGCGTCCATCACCCCTTTAGAGCTACTCAAGAGAGAGTCTAAAGAAAGAACCTAAAACTTGAGAGAGCTAGGTTAGAATCTAGACTCGAGAGAGTAAGATTAGATCTGGATAAGTATGAGATAGAGACTTAAAGATAAGCTCTGTTTGCCAACATGCATCGCATGTACCCTAGAGATAGGTTATGGTAGTATGTGGTCGCCTTGTATATGTGTGTGTCATTTTTCATCACATAGACAAGAATAGAGGCTTAAACGTAGGTCCTATAGACACCACCGCATACATCGCATGCGTTCTACAACTAGAAGCCACGGCATTTGCATTGAGAGATGATTTGCTGTTGTATGTATGTAGCATGATCGCATAACATGAACGAAATCGTAGGAAATGTTAGCTAAATCCCTTCTCAACCCGTTCCCCCGCATAGTCATCGCATCTTTCGTATTATTAACTCTTTTCTCAAATCTGCCGCATAGCTTTTATAGTTCAAACAATTTACCAACCAATGCATTGCTTTATTTGTTACCGCAAAGTAGTCAAAAATTGCCATCGCATACTATTTTCCTTAGTCCATGTGTTCGACCTTGGGCTTATCAAACAACTCAGTAGGATTTATACTTGGGTCTTACTGAGAAAACTTGCATGCACAACGTATATTCCACCATCGCATTCTACACCATTATTTCATCGCATAAAAATAATGCATCATTTAACTTCAAGGCGTTCTTATTGACTTTAAAGTGGTGCAAATCCAACTTCAAAACAACCTTCTGCAAGAGAGAAGAAAAGGCAAATATCAAGAAACAAAGTGAAAGAGGGGTAAATTGGGAAATGGAAAACAACCCTTCATTGCTGAGAACAAGACATAGTGATAATGCTTGTAATTTTCCTTTTTTCTACAAGGAAGAAAATATTAGGGTTTTGGGCAGAAATAATAGAAGGTAAAAACTACAGAGAAGGAAGAAGAAGAAGAGAGAGAAGTGAAGAAAAAGGGACGATTCATGATTTTTATTGAAAACTCACCGATTCAAGATTTGGAGAGACGTCGAAATGAAGAAATCACCGATTCATGATTCGCAGTTGCTATGAGTTTTGGGGAAATCATGGATGCTTGAAGAAGAAGGACACTGAGACTGGAAATCAGAAGGAAATCAAATGAGGGAAAGAGGAAATTAGATGAGAAAATGAGATGGGTTTGAAAAATTTGGAATAGAGGGAAAGATGGGAAGGAAAAAAAAATCAAAGGGGGGAAATCGAGAGGGGCTAAAATTGTTCAATTAATTTTTTCTAAAATATTATGTAGTTTTAGTGACATTATAATATGTGGCTAAAAGTTTCTATTATTTAGCAGCACTAGTTAGTACGTCATAAATTGCTTTAGTGATGCCCATTTAAATCTTGTTGCTAATAATGATAATCTACGACATAGTTTTTATTATGTTTCTATAAATAACCTTTTAATAATAAAAATCACACGCGTCACTAAATTTTCGTCATTGAAAATGACTTCTTTTTTTGTAGTGTGACCTATTGCATGCATACCATAGGAGACAACCAGAACAATGCACGATGGGGTATCGGTTAGGAAGTTGGACTCACCAAAGGAAAAGTTAGAGAAAAACCTTGACAAGAAAAGGAAAGGGGAAACCATTGAAAATACCACCCCAAAAAACAAAAGAAAAAGTTTACACAAGATTTTGGGTGCTTGTTTCACTATCTTTTTTTTAAAAAAAAAAACTATGTTCATCCAATGTAGAGGGAGAAAAAACACAAAACGAAGAAGAAATTTATTAGGGAAGATGACTTGGAATAGACTGTTAAAGTGAATGAGATACGTACAGTGTATTTAATTAAAGGATAAAGGTATTAAGTAGTCTGATGGCAACATGTGAAAAAAAATGTACAAACAGAGGGAGGAGGAAACTGATGGCCTTGAACAATGAGAAGAAAATTTGGTAAAGGATGGTGCCAACTCAAGTACAGATGAGACTGGCAATGGTGTTGAGGAGAATCGAACAAAGGTCAACCAAGCTGCGTGTGCACCAAAAAAGGTATATCCATAAATACATGGTATGTGTATAATAACATATTTATGGTATATGCTACTTTTTAAGCTGAGTTGTTATTATTATGTATTTATGCTTATGTTGTATATGCTACCTCTTAAGCTGAGTTGTTAATTACCCAATTAATTTCTACATGTGCTTCATGTATATTAATTATCTTTAAACTTATGTGTATGTTATGATGTATACTGAAGGAAACTTGTTAAAGGACCTTGAGCAGAACACAGAATCGCCCCAATTTCCCAATTTTCACAGTATCTAGAATTTTATGGAGAAGAACAGAAAATATGCATTTAATTAAAAAATTTACAGCATGCATGAAAATAAAAAAAAATAAAATTAGGGTTAAAAAAAACCCTTACCTTTGAAGACCGTTCTTCAGTTGATTCCCTCGAAGAAAGAAACACCAATTGGGCACCACTAGTAAATCTCCGTATTCTCTGGGATGAGAACCATGGAGTTCATGGACTCTGACTATTTTGGATGTGAGGGAATTTGATGGAGAAGACAAGAGGAGGAAGATGATGGGATTTTCTTTCCCATAACGTTTATCTGTGTAGAGAGAAAAAATCTATGTTCCTTTCTTTATTTTCACACACTTCATAGAATAGGAACAAGCACCCACTCATACGTATGAGAAAGTAAGAAATAAAAAGGGGGAGGGAGTTTCAACTCCCTCCAAAAAATAGTTTTAATAAATTAAAGTAAATTAATTAATTAATTTAATAAAACATTTAATATATATATAATAACTACCTTATCATATAATATATATTAAAACTATATGTTATATCAAATATAACATATAACCTATAGTTTCTATATTATATCAAATATAATATAATCTATATAGTTTCAATACTCTCTTACCAATGCATTTAATATAAATCCCATTTATATTAAATTTAATTATATGAATCCAATTAACATAATTAATATTTGAATCATATTCAAATATTCATTTCCTCTCAAATAAACTTTATATTATAATGTATCAAATACATTATAGTAATTATATCACATATAATTAATTCCCTCAATTAATTTGAACAATTCAAATTAATCGAAAAATTGATTCTCATTAATTCCCGTTGAGCTACAGAGGGGACCTTATGGACGTATAGTTTGAAGCTCCAATAGTACGTGAATAATTAATTAAACTCTTTAATTAAATCATTCACCATCTGTTAACTGTAGGGCAGTCCATTAAAGACCAGCGGTTGCACTCTTTGCATTATAGATATATTTTTGTGTCCATTGGATATAACCAGTCAACAGTATGATGACCCTTCACAAATTGCTCGAAGATACAGTTGGACCAAAATTACTGTTTTGCCCTTGTAGTTACATCTAACTCCTTAAGTACCACTGATTCCTCTAATGAACAATAAATCATAGTTCAACTATGACTAAACCCCTCTAAGGCTAGGAGAGAGTGTGACGCAACATTGTTCAAGCTCCGGAATCAGCCCTAGGGCTAGGAGAGTGTGACTAATTTATCAACTTACCCCAATGTTTGGGGAAGGAGTGAATTTCTTCTTGTGTAGCTGTGTTCCCAGCTCCCCAATCAGATGAATTCCCAAAATAGTAGGCTTATTGAGTTGGCGATCTGGCCACTCTCACCCATACAAATCAAAGGACCACCTTTATAGGCAAAATTTCACAACTCACTCAGGATTCGGGTCATGTTACCTATGGTCATCCTGGTGAAATGTAAGTCTCTATTATGAACGACGTTATATAATGAGACTAGCCATTTCGTGGTTCGATCTTATACAAACTCCTTTGTATAGAATATTTCAACTCACATGTCTTCACATAAATAATCAGGATTAGATCATTTGTAGCACTTTACAACAATTGTAAACATCTACAAAGCAAGCCATACTCATAGTGTCACCAGGATGAGGTATTCAACCTTATCCATCTACTACAGACCATATTGGTTATCACTTAAACATGATCCACCCGTATGTCTCTACATACATGTTTAAGCTACAAGATAACTTTGGATGTTAGATTATTGGTTTGTAGTTAATGCAACTCAAATTGAAATAAAACATCATATATGTTATTAAATAAATAAGATGTTTGTACTAACTATAGAACCCTACGAGATGTAGGGCATCAACCCCAACAATCTACCACTTGACCTAAAGCTATTGAGGTGTATAATATATAAGTCAAAACTAATGTACAAAGTACACAAACAATAAACTAGGGCATAACACGCCTAGTATAAATCTCTCACTTGCCCTAGTCTAAGCGTAACCTGTCCCATAGACCCATACTCTATAGGTGACCCTCAAACACCTTAGCCGTGAGGGCCTTTGTAAATGGATCAGCAACATTATGCTCTGAAGCTATCTGCGTGACATCACATCCTCTCAATGCACAATCTCCATGGTGGAGTCAGCAATGCACCTTTGCTTGCGTTACATCACGTCCTCTCGATGAGATGATACTTTCACTCTATATGCTTGTGGCTCCTAGGCTCAGCCACAAAACTACTATTATCGCAATAATGTATGGTGGGCTTTGACATGTTTGGAATGTCTTCCAGATCTGTCAAGAATTTTTTAAGCCAAATAGCTTCCTTAGCAGCTTCACAAGCCGCTATATACTTAGCCTCCATGGTGGAATTAGTAATGTACCCTTGCTTGGTGTTCCTCCAAGCTATTGCCCCTCTGTTAAAAGTGAACACTAATCCTGATGTGGATTTCCTAGAATCTTTATCAGTCTAGAAATCAGAGTCCGTGTATCCTATAAGGATCAAATCCTTATAACTACACGAGCATGTAGTTCTTCATTCTCCTTAGATACTTGAAGATATTCTTAACGGTGATTCAGTGATCAAATCCTGAATTAAACTGATATCTACTGACTATCCCCATCGCATAGCTGTGTCGAGTCTAGTACACAATATCGCATACATCAGGCTGCTAACAGCTGATGCATAGGGAATCCATCTCATTTTGTCAACCTCTTGAGGTGTCTTAGGACACTATTCCTTAGACAATATAACTCCATGCCTGAAAGGTAGTAAACCTTTATTGGAGTTCTGCATCGAATACTTGACAAGCATTTGGTCAATGTACGATACTTGAGACAAAGCCAACGTTTTGTTCTTTTGATATTTAAAGATCTGAATTCACAGAAAAAACTGAGTCTCTCCCAAATCTTTCATTTGGAATTGGGTTGCTAGCCAGTTCTTAATTTCAATCAGTAGACCTGCATCATTCCTAATGAGTAGGATGTCATCTACATACAACACTAGGGATGTCATCTACATACAACACTAGGAAAGCTATTAAACTATTGATGATTTTCTTGTACACATAAGGCTCATCAACATTCTGATCAAAGCCATAATATTTGATCGTAGTGTGAAACCTTATGTTTCAAGATCTAGAAGCCTATTTTAGTCTATAAATGGACCAATTAATCTTGCAAACTTTTTTCTTTTGACCTTGGGTTATGAATCTCTCAGCCTGTTCCATATATATAAATGGTCTCCTCAAGATTGCCATTCAGAAAGGTAGTCTTGATGTCCATTTGCCAAATCTCATAGTCATAATACGAGGCAATGGATAGGAGGATCCGGATAGACTTTAGCATGGCAACAGGTGAGAAAGTCTCCTCATAGTTAACTCCCTCAACTTGGGTATAACCTTTTGTCACTAGTTTAGCCTTGAAGGTTTGCACCTTCCCATCAGCACCCTATTTTCTCTTGTAGATCCATTTGTAACCTATAGGTTTAACTCCATCAAGTTGATCTACAAGATCCTAAACTGAATTGAAATACATCGACTCTATTTTGAGATCCATAGCTTTGATCCACTAATCTTTGTCAACATCCTCCGTTTCCTTCTTGTAAGCCAATGGATCCTCAACATCTCCGTCAACTACCATAGCTAGGATTTCAGTTAAACCCATATAACAGACATGTGGGTTTGTAACCCTTCCACTACGTTGAGGCTCCTTTAATATTTTAGGTGGATTTGACATACTAGATGATTCAAGTTCAACAACTCTTGTTGCAGTTTTAGGTTCTTCAACAAGTCTTGTTGAAGGTTCAGTAGATTTTTTGGAAAGTTTATTCAACACAATCTTACTGCATGACTTGTACTCCCTTATGTGGTCTTCTTTTAGAAAAGTAGAGTTTATCGACACAAACACCTTATTTTCCTTAGGGTCAAAGAAGTCTACAAATAGGCATAGCTTTGAACGAGGTTCCAATTTCTTAGGATTTTCCTCAAGCACATGTGCTGTTGTAACGCAGATTTTGATAGGTATGATTGATGATGTTCTATGCTCGAAATGATGCGATACTACCACTAAATATGCGTTAATGATGGGTGTTCACGTAGTATGCCATGTGTTGTCACAAGTTTTCTTACGATAGAACCAAGTGTAATTCCACCGCAAGTTTCTCGGTGTGATCCGAGGTCGAACACGGGGACTAATCTAGGTCATTGTGGTATGTTCATGATATATGCGACCAGGTTTTCACTCTTTAAAAATGTGTTTGTACAGGTATATAAATTGCGATAAAATAAAGTAAAGCAGTAAATATGCGATAATAAAATGAAATACAATAAACCTAAGCTAGATGATACAAGATACAGGCTTCAAGTTACAAGATGCTGGGGTCAAGGCTGGCTGTGAAAGTTGTGCAAAGAGAAAGATGTAGAATGCGGCGGTAAGTCTTATGAACAGAATAGAAAGAGAAAGACAAAGAATATAACAACGCAAGTTCTCAATTGCATTGCAGCTACAGATGCTGTTCCGCTCTTCTCTTGGCGTACACCTTTCAGTGATCGGCTGTGCTCCCACATGTTTGTGGTGAAATAGAGACTAACGTAATGAACACAAGGTTTCTTCCATGTCTGGAAGTACTGCTCGCTTTAGTTAACACATTCTTCTGACCTTCTCTCAATAGGTCGTAATGGCATCTTCACTTCTGCTCTCACAGGTGAAGATGCCATCTAGCATGCCTTAGCTAAACGCATTTTACATCTTTAACACAGATTAAGTACTTGGTTAATTCATATTGCTTACCAAGGAATTAGGAAGACATTATGGAGAAAATGATTAATGGAGGAACGAAAATAGACAGAGAATGATATATGAAAGTTATCAAAATAATTAATATGTATATTAAGCATTTGTTACATGATGTGTGAATGAAAAGAGAATGAGAAAGTGAAATACGACGATGAAAGAAATAGAACAGATCAAACAAGTGCCAATGCCTTGGCATTGATTCGATGGAGATCTGCTTGCCGGATAGGATGGATTTGATGGTAGGAAGAGCTTCCCTCTCAGGCTTGCTCCACCGGTATCAGGGATCTTTGCATAGAGCTTTCAATCGGGTGTTTAGCAGATTAGATATGAGATTCACCTCTCGGCCTTATCTTGTCTTCTTCCCGGATTTCTTCACTTAAGCACTCAACTCAGCCTTTCTCTCAACAGTTTTGCAGCACTTACCCTATATCCCGTAGCATGAGTTTTCTCTAAAATCTATGGGGTATTTATAGGTGCAGGTCTTTGACTCCGGCCTTGTGGTCCCCACTGATGGTTATGGTAATTCCGAAGATGGAGGGATATTATTCCTTCTGTTATGCAATCAGACCGTCAATTCTGCACAACCGTTAGTTGTACAAGCTCAATCCTCCGCTTTTGCATTGCTCAGCTGCATCTTTCGATCATGGATTTGCATGCGTTGTTGTTTTTATTACCGCATGTGGTTGCACACAGCTCTGGATCGTCTATCGCATTGTGCCGTCATTGCGGTAATGGTCTCTTCATTGTTGATTGACGGGTTCAATGTGACAAAGATGCGTTGATCAGTTTCTTGTGAGCCTTGAGTGCAAGCGGTGACTTGATCTCCTACAATATAGAGTAAAATTTGGCTTGTCTTCCATCTTTATGGTGTTAGTGGGTGTAATTGCAAACATTTATAATTATTGTAATACTAGGCTAATTTTCCTACAATCGGCGCATATTCACTAACTTCTGGCCGCAATATCTAGATAAGGTGGCATAAATAACTTGTATTTCTACAAGTTATCACAACCACAAATTTAGATATATACTTGTCCTTAAGCGTATCTTCTACTAAGGCAATCATGCTCAATCCTATCCTCTATTTTTGCGACGATTGGTTGCTCCGAATGCTGCACTTAGGCACATTACTTGACATTGCAATTTCCTTCTATCCTTGCTAATTCTTAGCAAGTCCTACTTTATTCTTCAATATGACAAAATTCTGCTCAAAGATGCTTTTCTAGTTTTCAAAATAGAATGTTTATCTCTTCTTTGTCAAAACAACTCGATGTATCTACATGCGGTGAGCAAAAATTTTTTTTGCATCATTTATTTATTTAGAGACTGTTGGTCATGGTTACACTCTTCGTTCTGGCTTATACCCACGGGTGTCATGCGGACATCTAACTACGGTTGTGTGCCAATTTCAACTTCAAGTCACGAGGATCAGAGGAGTTGTCTCTTGCATTTAATTTTTTTTTTTAAAATATTGCATTGTTCTTGGAAACCCACCTTTCTTTTGGCTTGCTCCTACGAGTGTCAAACGAACATCCAACTACGAGCAGGCTCCTTTCAAAACTAAACTCTTATCAGGTTGGGAATATTTTTAAGGTTTTCCCTTGTGCTGACATTGGAGTTTTGCATAATTTTTTTTAAAATGAAAATGGACACATTTTCTTAGATACAGCATAATCTTGATCTCATTTGCTTAGACCTTCCCTACCCCCAAATTCAAATATGAGCAAGGTTCTCATTGCGTTGTTTGGAGAGACAAGACAAACACTTAGAAGAAAATTTCAAAAAGAAGGTTTGAGCAGAACATTGAAAGATAAAAGGTAAAGTACTGCTAAACTAAGAATTAACTAAGTGTTAGTCAGAATTTACTAAGTATGGGAAATGTTTATAAGTATAAACATGTAATACATCATAGCAACACAATGAAGATCGTAAAAATAAGAGATTTAGCACATTACAAAAATTGACAAAGGAAGATAAAGAAAAAGGCACAGGCAAAAAGTGGAGTGAATATATACTCTGATTGTATTGAATATCAACAAAGTGTACAAATAAATTACAAATGAACGCATTACAAAATTTTCTATTACCTGTACAAGAGTCAAAGACTTTGATTAACTTTACAAATTTGATTCAGAAGGGTGCATGATTCAGAATTCACACCATACTTCCAATAAACGCAGATACATTTTTGCCGAGGTCGGGCAACACGCATACATCCCCGCAACACACCCCTTAACTAAATACATTTCTGGAGGCTACCTCAACATGGTGCATTTAACTAAGGACAGGCAAAAGACATATACGTGTGCAACATACCCCTCACCGCAATGCATTTGGGTGTACTGGATGCACAACGTCGCTTACTTACTACACCCATCCTCTCATAGTTTACTTTCCTATCTTCTTAATTCATTAAAAACGCCAGTCGAAAAGACCTTGTGGTGATTTATCCAATCATTCACAACAATTATATGACCGGTGCTACTAAATTTAAGATATGGAGATACATGCGAAATTAAATTGGAAGGAAATACAAAAATATTAAAGATTGATTCTACTAGACAGTAACTGACAGAATTTAGAAAACGATAAAAGAAAGTTGTAAAGAAAGTGAGTAAACATAGATTGGAAGGTTGATTGAAAGAAGTTCTTAGAGTTACCGCAATCCCTTAAACCGCTTGCCCAAGTCAATGGTGTCCATGCGTCGATCGAAGTCGCCTCCATAGTAGGGCTTAATCCGTTGACCATTGACTTTGACTGCGTTGTTCCCATCTAAAGTTGTTAGTTCCACTGCACCGTGAGGAAATATTGTCTTGATTCGGAATGGTCCAGACCAGCGAGACTTCAACCTTCCTGGAAACAATCGTAAACGTGCGTTGAATAATAATACCTGCTGACCTTCGGTGAATGTCCGGTCGTTTATGCGGTCATCATGCCATTTCTTTGTTTTCTCCTTGTATATCTTAGCATTTTCAAAGGCATCCTTTCGCCATTCGACCAACTAATTCAATTGCAGCTTCTGGACTTTCCCCGTACTGGCTAAATCAAACTTCAGCTTCTTGTATGCCCACATCGCCTTATGTTTCAACTCAAGCGACAGATGACAAGCTTTTCTGAAGACCAGGGCGTATGGAGACATGCCAATTGGTGTTTTGTAGGCAGTCCTGTAAGCCCATAGTGCTTCATCAAGCTTGGGTGACCAATCCCTCCTGGCAGTATTAACTACCTTTTCCAAGATAGTTTTGATCTTTTATTAGAAATCTCTGCCTGCCCATTAGTCTGTGGGTGATAAGCAGTTGCAACTCGATGGCTGACGTTGAATTTAGTCAACAGGTTGGCAATTATGCGGTTGAAAAAGTGAGAGCCCTCATCGCTGATTAAGGCCCGAGGCGTCCCATACCGAGCAAAAATGTTCTTCTTCAGAAACTTTGCCACAGTGGCCGCGTCATTCTTGGCACATGCGATGGCCTCAACCCATTTCGATACATAATCAACCGCATCCAGAATATATTGATGACCTTCTGATGGTGAAAACGAGCCCATGAAGTCAATTCCCCAAACATCAAATAATTCAACTTCTAAGATTAATGTCAATGGAATTTCATTTCTTTTAGACATATTCCCCGTCCTTTGACACCTGTCGCATTGCACAACATGAGCATAGGCATCCTTAAACAGTGTTGGCCAAAAGTAGCCGCACTGTAAGAATTTTGTTGCGGTCCTTTGCCCCCCAAAATGTCCTCCATTTAGGGACTCATGATAGAGCTCTAAAATGTGCTTGGCTTCATGCTCAGGAACACATCGACGTATTATATGATCAGGTCCTTGTCGATATAGGAAGGGATCGTCCTAGAAATAAAATTTGGCATCATGTCTTAGCTTCTTGTTCTGTTGGTATGTATAATCATCCGGTAGTTGACCACAAATTATGATGTTTACTATGTCCGCATACCAGGGAACATGAATGTCTACTGCCATCAGCAGCTCATCGGGGAATCTTTCCTCAATATCTTTTTTTGTCCCTTGAACCTTGCAGTTTTCCAATCTTGACAAATGATTTGCAACTTAGTTCTTGGTGCCCTTCCGGTCTTTGATTTCTAGGTCGAACTCTTGCAGGAACAATACCCACCATATCAGCCTCGATTTTGCATCCTTCTTCGTCATTAAATATTTAATCGCAGAGTGATTCGTATACACCACCACGTTCGTTCCGATTAAGTACTGTCGGAACTTCTCCAGTGCCAATACCACTGCGAGCATTTCCTTTTCTGTGGTCGTATAGTTCTCCTGCGCATCGTTTAGTGTTTTGCTCGTATAATAAATAGGATGCAACACCTTATCCTTGCACTGACTCAAAACTGCGCCCATAGTATATCCGCTGGCATCGCACATTAGGACGAATGGTTGCATCCAATTGGGAGCAATCAAAATGGGTACAGAGATGAGTGCATCTTTCAATGTGTTAAATGCTTTGGTGCAGGCATCATCAAAATTATACTCGCGGTCAGCTTCAAGAAGTGCACTTAGGGGTCTTGCGATTTGGGAGGAGTTGCGAATAAATCTTCTATAAAACCCTATGTGTCCCAGAAAGCTCCTAAGTTTTTTTACGTTCACAGGTAGGGGTAATTTGAAAATTGCATCAATTTTTGCCTGGTCAACTTCCAATCCTGCCTTGGTGATTTTGTGACCCAGAACTATTCCTTCTTCCACCATAAAGTGGCATTTTTCCCAGTTCAAAACAAGATTTGTTGCCACGCATCTCTTCAAAACTTTTTCAAGGTTTGACAAACAGGAGTCATAATTATTGTCGAACACTGAGAAATCATCCATGAATATCTCGACTGACTCCTCCAAGTAATCTGAGAATATTGCCATCATGCATCGTTGAAAAGTGCCTGGTGCATTACAGAGTCCAAATGGCATGCGTCAGAATGCAAACGTACCAAATGGGCACGTGAAGGTTGTCTTGTCTTGGTCCTCCGGCGCAATTGCTATTTGGTTATACCCTGAATAGCCATCAAGAAAGCAGAAAAAATAATTCCCTGCAAGTCTGTCTAACATCTGATTAATGAACGAGAGTGGAAAGTGGTCCTTTTTAGTGGCCAAATTCAGCTTGTGATAATCCATGCAGATTCTCCACCCCGTAGTTGTCCTTGTGGGAACCAATTCATTCTTGTCATTAGTGATGATTGTCATCCCTCCTTTCTTCGGAACACATTGCAATGGGCTACCTAACTGCTATCAGATATCGGGTAGATGACACTTGCGTCCAACCACTTTACTATTTCCTTCTTTACAACCTCCTTCATGGCAGGGTTCAAGCGGTGTTGCCTTTTTACTGATCCATTCTTTCCTTCTTCCAGGCGGATCTTGTGCATACAATATGAGGGACTGATTCCTCGAATGTCTGCCAGGGTCCATCCTAATGCTTTTACGTTATCTCTTAGGATCCGTATGAGAGCATCTTCTTTCTTCTTACCAGTGATGCAGAAATGATAACTGATAATGTGTCGTTACTTCCTAAGTAAGCATACTTTAGGTGTACTGGCAACGACTTTAAATCTAACACAGGTGGCTCTTCTAAAGATGGCTTAATACTCTGCGATGTCCGTTTAGATAACTTGAGCGGTTAAAAATTAGATTCAGCATGAATTGCGGCATAGCCCTCCTCCAACATTACACCGACTTCAAAATCCTCCTCCTCCATTTTCTTCAGGGGTTCGTGCCACTGTTCTCCCCACAACTCCTTGATATATTGGCAGTTCTCTATGTCTCTTGGGTACTTCAACGCATTGAGTACGTTGAATTTTACTTCTTGATCATCGACCCGGATGGTTAATTCTTCTTTCTGCACATCGATTAATGGTCGCCCTGTGGCGAGAAATGGGCGTCCCAGGATGATAGGAATCTCTCTATCGGCCTTATAATCCAATCTGCTGGGAAGATAAACTTGTCCACTTGCACGAGAACATCTTCTATCTTGCCTTCAGGAAGGTTTATCGATCTATCGACTAGCTATAATGTGATCGTGGTTGGCCTTGCTTCATCCATGTCCAGCTTTTTAAAAATTTATGAGGGCATTAAGTTTATGCTTGCTCCTAAATCACACAGGGCGTTTCCGACCATCTTCCCTCCTATGGTGCAGGGCAATGTAAAAGTCCCAGGGTTCTTCATTTTAGTAGGGAGAGTATTTTGAAACAAAGCGCTACACTCATATGTTAGTGCCACTGTTTCATTTTCCCCAATCTTTCTCTTGTTGGCGAGAATATCCTTGAGAAATTTCACATAACTCGGCATCTGTTCTAATGCTTCTATTAGGGGAATATTAATGTGTAGCTATCGGAGAACGTCCAGAAACCTTTCAAATTGCTTGCTGTCGTCTTTCTTTTTCAGCCTGGACAGGAAAGGTGGAGGATCCCCCCGTGTTTCTTCTTCACTTTACTGTTGGGTGAGGTCCTGTACTTACTGTGTGTCATTGGCTGGAGGTTGTGTTGATTGAGAATTCATGTCTTGAGGAGCTTCATCTTTTGTAGATGGTCTTACTTCTAAACTGGTGTTGCTTCCATTATTAAGTAACTGGTCATCATCAATAGTCAAATTTGCTGGTACTTTTGTTACCGCATCTGGTACTTTTGGTACTCTTATCTCAAGCTCGGTATCAATCCATTCGTCAGAATGTCGCGAGATGCGATCCAATATGTTCTTCGCTTCCGTATATGACTTATTCATTAATCCTCTTTCTGTGGAGGCATCGACAACTGCTTGCATTGATTGGTCGAGGCCATTGTAAAAGGTTTCCATCAAAATACTTTCAAGAATTGCACCCAGGCGATGCTCAAGGTTTCATAATCCTTTTATTCGAAATTCAAAACCTCCCTCCGCCTCTTTGCGTTCACAGACGGAGGGAAGAATTTTTTCATGAACCTATCAACCAACTGCTCCCATCCATTAATTTCGTCTGGCTCTAATGCTTAAGCCCACCTTTTTGCTTCATCCCGCAATATGTACGGGAATATGTATAGTTTAAGACTTTCTTGAGTTACATCAGGCATGGAGAATGCACTACATATGTCTACAAAATTTGTCAAATGAGCGTGTGGGTCTTCTCCCTGTAATCCTCCAAATTGCCCCACATTTTGAATCATTTGTAGCATAATAGGTTTTATTTCAAAGCTTGTATTCTCCTCGACTACTGGTCTTGATATTCTTGGTGAAAAATTATAGAGATCTGGCGCTGCATATTCCCTCATAGGGAGGTTTTGGTCAACAGCAAGAAAAATGGGATCTTGCACTGGCAAATCTCCCCTCTAGTTTTCAACAGGTGCCACATTCTCATCAGCCATACTTTTTCATCAATTAATTTAGCCCTGATGAACTCTGCGCGAATAATACACTTGATCTCTGGGTCCGTTTAGAATTACCAGATCACTCTAGCACTCATAAGCCATCAGACTGCTCTTCGCATTGAACATACAGTACAAAGATATCTGTCCTGTACATAACATAAAAATATTTAAACAATAAACCATTAACCATGTCCCTGGCAATGGCGCCATAAACTTGTAACGGAGATTTTGATAGGTATAATTGATGATATTCTATGCTCGAAATAATGCGATACTACCGCTAGATATGCGTTAATGATGGGTGTTCACGTAGTATGCCATGCGTTGTCACAAGTTTTCTTATGATAGAACCAAGTGTAATTCCACCGCAAGTTTCTCGGTGTGATCCGAGGTCGAACACGGGGACTGATCATTGTGGTATGTTCATGATATATGCAACCAGGTTTTCACTCTTTAAAAATGTGTTTGTACAGGTATATAAATTGCAATAAAATAAAGTAAAGCAGTAAAGATGCGGTAATAAAATGAAATACAATAAACCTAAGCTAGATGATACAAGATACAGGCTTCATGTTACAAGATGCTGGGGTCAAGGCTGGCTGTGAAAGTTGTGCAAAGATGTGGAATGCAGCGGCAAGTCTTATGAACAGAATGGAAAGACAAAGACAAAGAATATAACAACGTAAGTTCTCAATTGAGTTGAAGCTACAGATGTTGTTCCGCTCTTCTCTTGACGTACACCTTTCAGGGATCAGCCATCCTACCATATGTCTGTGGTGAAACAGAGACTAACGTAATGAATGCAAGGTTGCTTCCATGTCTGGAAGTACTACTCACTTTAGTTAACGCATTCTTCTGACCTTCTCTCGATAGGTCGGAATGGCATCTTCACTTCTGATCTCACAGGTGAAGATGCCGCCTAGCATGCCTTAACTAAACACATTTTATATCTTTAACATAGATTAAGACATCATGGAGAAAACGATTAATGGAGGAATGGAAATAGATAGAGAATGGTATATGAAAGCTATCGAAACATTTAATATGTCTATTAAGCGTTTGATACATGATGTGTGAATGATAAGAGAATGAGAAAGTGAAATACAATGATGAAAGAAATAGAATAGATACAAACAAGTGCCAATGCCTTGGCACTGATTCGATGGAGATCTGCTTGCCGGATAGGATGGATTTGATGGTAGGAAGAGCTTCCCTCTCAGGCTTGCTCCACTGGTAGCAGGGATCTTTGCACAGAGCTTTCAATCGGGTGTTTGGTAGAGTAGATCTGAGATTCACCTCTCGGCCTTATCTCGTCTTTTTCCCGAATTTCTTCACTTAAACACTCAGCTCAGCCTTTTCTCTCAACAGTTTTGCAGCACTTACCCCATATCCTGTAGCATGAGTTTTCTCTGAAATCTATGGGGTATTTATAGGTGAAGGTCTTTGACTCCGGCTTTGTGGTCCTTACTGATGGTTATGGTAATTTCGAAGATGGAGGGATATTATTCCTTCTTTTATGCAATCAGACCGTCAATTCTACACAACTGTTAGTTGTACACGTGTCTCAATCCTCCGCTTTTGCGTTGCTCAGCTGCATCTTTCGATCATGAATTCACATGCGGTGTTGTTTTTATTACTACATGCGGTTGCACACAGCTCTGGATCGACTGTCGCATTGCGCCGTCACTGCGGTAATCGTCTCTTCATTGTTGATTGACGAGCACAATGTGACAGAGATGCGTTGATCAATTTCTCGTGAGCCTTGAGCGCAACGGTGGCTTGGTCTTCTGCAAAATATAGTAAAATTCGGCTTGTCTTCCATCTTTATGGTGTTAGTGGGTGTAATTGCAAACATTTATAATTATTGTAATACTAGGCTAATTTTCATACAATCGACGCATATTCACTAACTTTTGGCTGCAATATCTAGATAAGGTGGCATAAATAACTTGTATTTCTACAAGTTATCAGCTGCACAACCCCAAATTCTGAAATGATGTAAACTAACTTTACGACCATTCCATAACTTCAAAGGCGTTGTAGTAACACTTTTGGACGCAACACAATTCAAGATATATGCTGCAGCCTGTACTGCAAAACCCCAAAACGAATATGGTAAGGAAGCGTAACTCATGATGGACCGAACCATGTCCAACAGGATTCGATTTCTCCTTTCTGATACATAATTCTGCTAAGGTGTACAAGGTGCTGAGAGTTGGGATACAATTCCATGCTCTATCAAATAGTTCTGGAATGTAAGATCCAAAAACTCTCCAGCTCGATAAGATCGATATGTCTCATCTCAACTTCGGCCTTAAATTCTTTGAACTTTTCAAAAGATTTAGACTTATGTTGCATTAAATTAACATACCCATACCTTGAATAATCATCAGTAGAGATGATAAAACATTCAAACCCTCCTCTTGCTTTTACATTCATTGGACTACAGAGGTCTGAATGTACTATTTCTAAGGGTTCTTTGACCCTGAGACCTTTTCCAGCAAAAGATCTTTTAGTCCTTTTGCCTTCAAGGCATGAATCACACAGAGGTAAGGAATTTTCTTCTAACTTGCTTAGCAGTCCATTCTTTACCAATCTCTCAATCCTATTGAGATTTATGTGTCTTAATCTCAGGTGCCAAAGTTGGGCATTTTCTTTAGGAGAATATCTAATTCTTTTATGTTGAGTTACCGTAGTTTTAAACATTTCAGTGTTATGGAAGGCTTTAGTTGCTAATGGCTTTAGCACATAAAGATGGTTTTCTAATTTAGCAGAATAAATATTGATACCATTATTTGAAATAAACACTTTATTTACAGAGAAATTTATACAATAATATTGTTCTAACAAACACTTTATAGAAATTAAGTCGCTCTTTAAACCAGGAACTACATATAAATTTTTTAGTAAAATATATTTATTTTATAAAGTTAGCTGGAGACCTCCCACTGCCACAGCTGAGATGATGTGCTAGTTCCAACCCCCATCGTCATCTCCCCAGCTTCCAGTTATCGCTAGGAACTAATTCCCTAAAAAGAAGAACAAACATGGTTAGTGGTGCTTGAATCTATTACCCAGGCAGAATCATTATTCTCCATTAAACACGTTTCCAAAACAAGAAAGTCGAATTTACCTTGCTTGACCTTCTTCTTTTCTGCCAAGTATTTGGGACAGTTCCTCTTCCAATGTCTCTATTGGTTGCAATGGAAATAGATTCCCTTTGCAACCTTGGCCTTCTTGCCTTTTTGGGCAGCAGTTGGTGGGTTAGTTTTCCCCTCTCCACCTTTATTCTTCTTCCACTTTTTAGTGTAAAAAAAGGAGGGGACAATCATCGTCTCAGAGGTCAAAACTTTGTAGAACTTCTTAAAGGATGAAAAAACATTTGCTTCACCCTTCTGTTCCTTCGTTTTCATCAAAGACTGGAAGGTTTGTAGCTCATTGAGCAAGGTGGTAAGATTTTAGTTAAAATTGTTCATAACTACATTGCTACGGAACTGTAGGAAACTTTTAGGTAAAGATTCTAGAATGAAGCTAACTAGATTGGCTTCATCGATAACGGACCCATTCATCTTTGCCACATTGAAGTGGACCATCATGTTGATAACATGTTCTCGAACAGAGGCCCCTTCTTGCATACGGGCATTGAAGATGTGTTTAAGAGTGTCGTGCCTGAGCTGTGCGGACGGTTGTCTAAACGTTCACCTCAGGGACTCCATAATCTCATGAGCTATGAGTATGGGCTCATGCTTCTTGGCCAAGACTTCAAAAATACTTGCCAACATATATGCTCGGGCCTTTTAGTTTGCTCGTGTCCATTGCTCGTATGCGTCTCGAACATTTCGAGTAGCATTTAGAGTTGAAATGGGAGGACAGTCCTCCATTAGGACAAAACAGAGGTCATCGATTATTAGGATTATGTTGATCGTATTTTTCCAAGATGTGTAAGTTTCACCCGTTAATTTGTCAGCGATGAGTAAATTAAGTGTTGCGGAAGTCATTATGAACAAGTTTGCTAAAACCATACAAATTATTTATATTAGTCAGTTTGCGTTAAACCATTTGGAAAAAAAAAACCAATCAATTTTAGCAAAAAGAAATTAATGTACCCTACGTGACATCTATTTTGCAATGATGTTTCAGTGAGGCAGGACAAAAGCCATCGTAGGGTGATAAAGTGCCCCTTCATTGGAATGAGACAATCTCAACCAATAGACAAAACAACTCCTTGTTGCTGTAACTATCAGTCATCGTTGTTCGGTTTAGAAATTGTTAACTCGCTTAATATTTCTTGTAAGTGTAACCCCTCATTTTAGGTTCTAAAGTTCCACCCCAATGAGCCAACAAGAGGGAAAAACCGATTGGGACATGAAACTAAAGTAACCTTATCTATTGCTAGAGTTTGAATAAAGCATCATGCAAAAATGCCATCTGTAGGACGACACTCAAGGTTCCATGAGGTCGTAATGAAACTTTACTTCAAACTAATAAGAGAGAACGAGGTATGTGTTGTCACACGTTTCGCTCCCATTTACTATAAACACTGTCTCCATTCATGTTGATATTGATCTATACAAACACCACCTAGGTGGACACTCAAGGTGCCTCGGGGCCGAGTATAGATCCCACGGTGTGAACTTTTAGAGAGAAACGTGAAGAGGAAAAAATGATGTATCATATACCCCATTTTCCTCCCACTGAGTGCTTTACCTAGGGTTAATTAACTTAGGAACATTCGACTACTGATTTTAATTGTTTAATTTGCCCAAAAACAACACTTACTTTGGATAGAACAATTTATATTATGGTTTATTAAACACTTCAACAAACTTTAATCAAACATTGTATGCTTGTAATAAATCTATCTAATTCACCTTTCCAGGTAAGTTCCTAGGTAGGAGTGTTACGTTTCGATCAACTTAAATACCCTAGCCTAGACAAAACTAGCCTTAGACAAAAGGTCCTTATAGATACATTTGTTACATTGTTAATCTTTTAATTATAACATATTTAGTCCTATTAAACCGATTAAAAGATTAAGTTAAATTGCTAATCTCATCAGAAAAGTGATCTTAGGTTTATATGATTCATATTTTAAAACTATTGTAAAAAATGAATTTTAACCTAAGGTTTGCATGAAATTCTTAACTATTGATTTTAATTTTTAATTTCAAAAAGTTATAACAATTATAAACAAATGAATCAAATTAAAATCATACATTGCCTGTAATTGACCTACTTAGTAAATTATAACATTTATAAGTTACCTAAGGTAGTTTCATGCTTCATGAAAATTCATTTCATTACTAACTTATATAACAATTATATAATAAGGTAATGAAACTATTAATAACATACTTCAAACATACATTCATACTATATATTATAATTCTTATAATATAAATGATGCATGTTGATGTTATTAATGCATGCGTGCATATATTATATCATTTATACTATATGATGCATGAGCATGCTAAAAACTAAATCATGCCATTAGATATATTACAAAATTTATAATATAACATGATGCATGAAATTAAATGCATAACCTATGGTGGGATTCTATACTATATGCCATGACATGCAATATGGCGTATAACAAAAAGCTATTAAACCATACATCACATGCATAATTTAATAAGCAATTAACGAACTGAGATGAGATACCTAAAAGGAAAAAACTAATTATTACAAGATAATAGCCAATCAGTTCAAAACAGGTGAACAAGACCTTGAATCGCTGGAACAAGACCACGAACCGGATCAGAAGAACCCAAATAGCTCGAATCAGAGAACCCACGAATGGAATCGGAGCAGCAGACCACGAACCACGCGTGAATCGAAGCTTAACTACGTGAAGTCACTGTCTCGGAGCGTGACGACGCTATGAAGAAATTCTTCATCCGTCACATTGTAGCATCGCAACACAAGGGTACAGTGTTGCAATGTTGTAGTACAGTCACCCACTGTACTCCTTCGAACTCCTTCGAAACTTCATTGATTTTCGTCTTGTTTTCTCCAAAATCTGATCGAGAACATCACGAACAACTCAACAACAAATATACAGACTCGACCGCATAATAATACCCCAAAAACATGGGCTTTTACAAAACAAATTTTGTAAAAAAACGAAGAAAGTATTGCCCAATCCCAAAACCATCCATTAATTGCAAACCAAAATTTACATAGAATATCAAATGAGCATGTAGAATGCAACAACCCACCAACACTGTAAAAAAAAATTATTCTGGAAAATTAGGAAAAATTGGGGTAAAAACCCTGCTCTGACACCAATTGAAGGAACCTTGTTAAAGGTTCTTGAGCGAAACACAGGATCGTCCCAATTTCCCAATTTTCACAGTATATAGAATTTTACAGAGAAGAACATAAATATGCATTTAATTAAAAAATTTACAGCATGCATGAAAATATAGAAAAAAAATTAGGATTCAAAAAAACCATTAGCTTTGAAAATCGTTCTTCAATTGATTCCCTCGAATAAACGAACACCAATTGGGCACCACCAGTTAAAAACCTTCGTATTCTTTGGAATGAGAACCCAGGAGTTTGTGAGCTCTGGCTATTTTGGATAAGAGGGAATTTGATGAAGAAGAGAGGAGGAGGAAGATGATGGGTTTTTTTTTTTTTTTTTCAGAACGTTTCTCTATGTAGAGAGAAAAAATCTCTGTTCCTTTCTCTGTTTTTACACACTTCGCAGAATAGGAACAACTACCTACTCACACATCTGAGAGAGCAAAAATATAGCTGTATCTTGAATAATCATCAACAAGAGTTTGGCTCATTAGGTAAATATAGCCATACCTTGAATAATCATCAACAAAATTGACGAAATATTCATATCCTCCTTGAGCTTTAACATTCATCGGACCACAAAGGTCTGAATGTATAAGTTGTAGGGGTTCTTTGGATCTAAGACATTCTCTTGAAAAAGATCTTTTGGTCATTTTACCCTCAAGATATGATTCGTATGGAGGCAATAGTCTGTCTTCTAACTGATTTAAATGACCGTTTTTTACCAGTCTCTCAATCCTGTTGAGATTTATGTGGCCAAGTCTTAAGTGTTAAAGATAGGCATTCAGAGAAATCTTTTGTCTTTTATTTTGAGTTTCTGTCATTTTAAATATCTTTGTATTTAAAATGACTTTTGCTTCAGTTGATTTTAACATATACAAGTTATTTTCAAGTCTAGCAGAACAAATATGAACACCTCTTGAACCAATGAACACTTCATTAATATCAAAGGTTACTTTACACATATTTTCTAGCAGACAAGACACATATATTAAGTTCATTTTCATTTTAGGTACATAGAATACATTTTCAAGTAAAATGTAAGCATCTCCACAATATAACTTGACGTCTCCCACTGCTTCTGCTGAAATGACTTCACCCGTTCCCACCTTGAAAGTCATTTCATTTTCTGATAGCTGCGTTTAAGAACTAGTTTCTTGAAGAAAAGTGCAAATATGATTAGCAGCGCCTGGATCTAGTATCCAAGTTAAGTGAGAACTTTCCACTAAATATGTTTCTATCACAAGTAAAGTAGATTTACCTTGGTTTGACTTTTCAGCTCTCTTTTCAGCAAGATACTGTGGGCAATTGCGTTTTAAATACCCGTCTTCATTGCAATGGAAACATTCCCTTTTGGTGCTTTATTCTTCCTATTCTTAGCAGGAGTTTTCTTCTTCCATTTTCCTTTCTTCTTCATCTGGATACTCTTACCCTTTGAAGAAGAAATAAACTTCTTTTTCTCTGAAGGTTTCGTTCCAGAGGAAGATCCCTTAAGAGACGTTTTCTGCGAAACAACATTTGCTTCACTTTCCTTTTTTTTCATTAAGGATTGGTAAGTCTATAGTTCATTTAGAAGAGTGGTAAAATTGTAATCAATCTTATTCATTACAGCATTAGTGTGACATGTTAGAAAGCTCTTTGGAAGAGATTCCGTTATCATACTAACTTGACTCCTTTCATCTATGACAGTGCCATGAGCTTCCACAATGTTTAAATGGACCATCATGTCCAGGACATGTTCCCTAAAAGAGGTCCCCTCTTTCATGCGGGAATTATTGACGTACTTAATAACATCATGTCGTATCGAAGAAGACGGTTGCTCGAACATCTCTTGTAATGACGCCATGATCTCAGTGCAGTGACCATGGCTTCATATTTCATAGTAAGCACATCAGATATGCTTGCTAAGATACAGGATCTGGCTTTATCATTAGCTCTAACTCATCTTTCATAGGCTTCTTGAAAAATTTGGTTACACATTTGAACTAGGAAGAGGAGGACACTCCTGAAGGAACTCTTATCAAAGAGTACCTCTGAGCAGAAGCAAGATCATTCCAAACTCATTGTGACAGAATCACCGTATTCATAATCAAACAAACTAGATATGCATTAACAACAAATTACAGGCATGCTTTGAACATTAAACAACAAGAGAACGAAATACTTACCAGTTGAAGAGCCCTTCTTCACAGAAAGCTCGTTCTCGTCCAAGGACTGCTCCTCTCGCTCTCGCTGAGAATGTCCATTCCAGTCGTCCACCAAATCATCTACGCACGAACGGACTCCACACGAACTCAACAGCAAGGAAGACACCACCACTTGGAAACCTCGGTATTCTCGGTGTGAGAATCCAAGAGTTGTGGGCTCTGTTCGATTTGGTAGAGGTAAGAAGGAAAGCACAATCGTATACCATGACCAAATGGGAGAAGTTGGGTGTTTATCATATAGACGATGCTTGATCGTTTAGGTAGAGGTACACGATCGTTTAGTAAAAGGTCTGCGATCGTATATACGATCGCTTAGTAAACCCTCGGGTGCCCGATCATTTAGAAAAGAGCTAGACGATCATTTAGCAAATCCTGTGCGATCATTTAGAAAAATGCATGCGTGTATATGATCGTTTAGAAACTTTGAGCTATCGTGTAGGCTCTCAGTTTGCTATGCGATAGACAGTATACACCTCTTGTGATCGAATGTCTGATCTTCTTGGAAAATGAAAACAATTTTCATATCATATATAATTGAACTCCCTCTTTTCAATTTGAACGTTTCAAACTGACCCAAAAACTGATTCTTAACTTGAATCCATTGAGCTACCAAGGGGACTTTATGGACCTACGGCTCGAAGCTCCAATGGTACGTGAATAGCTGACTAAACTCTTTAGACATGAGATCCACCATCCTTAAACTGTTAGGCATTCCACTAAAGACTGAAAACTGCACTCTTCTCACCACAGATATTTTTTGTGTCCATCGAATATAACCAATCAACAGTATGATAACCCTTCACAGATGCTCATAAGTACAGCTGAGCCAATTTTCCATTTTGCCCCTTTAGTTACATCTAACTTCTTAAGTACCGCTGATCCCTCTAATGAACAATACAACATAGTCCTACTATGTGTGGAACACCTCTCGAATCATGAGAAGGTATGTGGCGCCACATCGTTCAAGTCCCAGAATCAACCTTTAAGGGAGCAATCTATCTACTTACCCCTACTTCGGGGAATGGGTGAATTCCATCTTATGTAGCTGAGTTCCCAACTCCCAAATCAGACAAATCCTCAAAGTGGTGGGTTTGAGTCGGCGATCTGGCCACTCGCATCCATGCATATCAAAGGACCACCCTCAATGGCTGAATTTCCTAACTCACTCTGGATTGAGGTCATGTTACCTATGGTCATCCTAGTGAAGTGAAGTTTCTGTCATGAACGACATTATATAACGAGATTATAACACTTCGTGGTCCGGTCTTATACAAAATCCTTTATATAGGACGCCTCTACTCGCATGTCTCCACATGAATAATCAGGATCAGACCATCTGTAGCAAGTCACAACACTTGTAACTATTCTACAAAGTGGGCCACATCTATAGCGTTACCAGGATAAGGTTTCCCTCCTATATCCATATACTACAGACTATTTTGGTTATCACTTAAGATATGATCCACATGTATGTCTCCACATACATGTTTAAGTTACAAACGACAACCAGGGATCTTAGTTTACTGGTTTGTGGTAAAGTAAATAAAACATCCAATGTTCATAGACAAAAGTGAAGAAAATATCATATATTATACATCACAAGCGTTTGTTCAAAACTGTGTTTACAAACTACATGACCCAACGAGAGTTTAGGGCATAATCCCCAATAATCTCCCACTTGTTCTAAAGCGAGTGAGGTGTACATACAACTAGTACAAAACAATAAACTAAGGCATTAAGGCTTAGTACAAAAGTATCTTACCTTAGTCAAGCCTCGGGCGATCCTGTAAACCCATGCTCTAAAGGTGACCCTAAAAAAATGTAGCCGTGAGAGATTTAGTAGACGAGTCAGCAATGTTGTGCTCTGAAGTGATCTTCGTGACTATCACGTCCCCTCGATGCATTATCTCGTGGATGGGATGATACTTCCTCTCTATATGTTTGCCGCGCTTATGACTCCTAGGCTCCATGGAGTTCGCTACAGCACCATTATTGTCACAATAGAGGGTGATGCATCTTAGGACACATGTCCTTAGACAAAGTGACTCCATGCTTGAACGACAATAGGCTCCTTTTGGAGTTCTGCATTGAGTACTAGAGCAACATCTTGTCAATGTACGATGCCTGAGACAGTGCTAGCACTTTGTTCTTACGATCCCGAAAGATATGTATACCTAGAACAAACTGAGTCTCTCCCAAATATTTCATTTGGAATTGGGTCGCTAGCCAGTTCTTAACTGCATTTAGTAAACNCTCTATATGTTTGCCGCGCTTATGACTCCTAGGCTCCATGGAGTTCGCTACAGCACCATTATTGTCACAATAGAGGGTGATGCACCCCTGCTTAGTGCTTCGCCACACTATTGCTCCTCCGTTAGGAGTAAAAACTGACCCTGAAGTGGACTTCTGAGAGTCCTTATCAGTCTGAAAGTCAGAATCCATGTATCCAGTAAGGATCAAATCCTTAGTTCTATACACGAGCATGTAGTTCGTCGTTCTCTAAAGATACTTGAGGATGTTCTTAACTGCAGTCCAGTGACCCTAGCCTAGGTTAGACTGATATCTACTGACTATTTTCACAGCATAGCAGATGTCTGGTCTAGTATAGAGCATTACATACATCAGACTACCAACGACAGATGCATATGGGACCCGTCTCATCTCCTCAACCTCTTGTGGCATCTTAGGACACTTGTCCTTAGACAAAGTAACTCCATGCTTGAATGACAGTAGGCCCCTTTTGGAGTTCTGCATTGAGTACTAGAGCAACATCTTGTCAATGTACGATGCCTGAGACAGTGCTAGCACTTTGTTCTGATGATCCCGAAAGATCTGTATACCAAGAACAAATTGAGCTTCTCCCAAATATTTCATTTGGAATTGGGTCACTAGCCAATTCTTAATTGCAGTCAGTAGTCCTACATCATTCCCAATGAGTAGGATATCGTCTACATACAACACTAGGAAAACTACTGAACTATTGATGATTTTTTTGGTAGATACAATGCTCATCAAGGTTTTGGTCAAAGCCGTACGATTTGGTCGTAGTATCAAACCGAATATTCCATGATCGAGACGCCAATTTGAGCCCATAAATGGATCAATTCAATTTGCAAACTTTTTGCTCTTGATTTTGGGCAATGAATACCTCGGGCTGCACCATATAAATTGTCTCCTGGAGATTGCCATTTAGAAAGACAGTCTTGACGTCCATTTTCTAAATCTCATAATCATAATAAGCGGCAATGGACAGGAGGATGCGGATCTACTTCAACATGGCAACAGGTGAGAAAATCTTCTCATAGTCGACTCCCTCCACCTGGGTATAACACTTTGCCATAAATCAAGCCTTGAAGGTTTGCACCTTCCCATCAGCACCCCATTTCCTCTTGTAGATCCATTTGCAACCTATAGGTCTTACCCCATCAGGCTGATCTACAAGATCCTACACTGAGTTGAAGTACATCGACTCCATCTCAAGATCCATTCATCCCAGTCAACATTCTTCATGCCTTCTAATAAGACTGATCCTCAACGTCGCCATCAACTAATATAGCCAGGATTTCCATGAAACCCATATAGCGAATAGGTGGGTTCATAACCTTCCCACTGCGTTGACGTTTCTTCAACTCTCGAGGTGGAATCGACCTACCAGATGAACTATCATCAACAACTCTTGCTGATGAAGCAGACCCTTCAACAACTCTTGTTGAAGTCTTAATAGTTTCATTGGAATGCTCACGTAACACGATCTTTCTATGTGGACTGTGCTCCCTAATATGATCCTCTTCTAGGAAGGTAGCGTTTGTAGACACAAACACTCTATTTTCCGTCGGATCATAAAAGCAACCCCCTCGTGTACCTTTGGGGTAGCCTACAAGGAGGCACAACGTTGATCGTGGTTTTAATTTCTTTAGATTAGCCTCAAGCATATGTGTTGGGCAATTCCATATGTAGAAGTGACGTAAACTAGCTTTACGCCCATTCCACAACTCCAGAGGTGTTCTCGCAACACTCTTGGAAGGAACACAGTTGAGTATATACACTGCAGTCTCCACTGTAAAACCCCAAAACAAGTCTGGTAAGGAAGCGTAACTCATCATCGACCGAAACATGTCCAACAAGGTTCTGTTTCTCCTCTCCACTACTCTATTCTGCTGAGGTGTACCCGACGCTGAGAGTTGGGAAACGATTTCATGTTCTATCAAATAGTCTTGGAACCCCAAATCCAAAAACTCTCCACCTTGATCCGATCGAAGTGTCTTAATCTATCTATCTAATACATTTTCAACTTCAACCTTGAACTTTCTGAACTTTTCAAAGGATTCACACTTCCGCTGCATAAAAAAAAACATACCCATACCTAGTGTAATCATCAATAAAAGTGATGAAATACACATAGCCTACCCTAACTCGCACATTATTGGGGTGTACTAAATCTAGAGGCTCTTTGGCTCGATTATTGGGGTTGATGCCTTAAAGTCTCGTGTCCTGTAGTTTGTAAACAGTTTGTACGAATGCTTGTGTTGTATAATATATGATATTTACTTCACATCTTGTTTTTTACTCAATTGCATATTTTATTTGCTTTACCATAAACCAATAATTAAAATTCCTGGCTATCAGTATGTAACTTAAGCATGTATGTGGTGACATACAAGTGTATCATGTTTTGAGTGATAACCAAAATGGTCTGTAGTATATGGATATTGGAGGGAAACCTTATCCTTGTAACGCTATGATGCGGCCCGCTTTGTGGAATGGTCACAAGTGTTGTGACTTGTCACAGATGGTCTGATCCTGATCATTCGTGTAGGGGACTTGCGATCAGGGGCATCCTATACAAAGAGTTTGTATAAGACCTGACCACGAAGTGTTAACGTCTCGTTATATAACACTGTTCATGACAGAGACTTCACTTCATTAGGTGCTGCTGTAGCCGACTTATTTGCTGGGAGATAGATTTCGTGTAGAGGTCTTCTGCTACGTCTGAGTTCAAAGCTTGAAGAGGGTCTTCAGCTGGTATGAGAACTCTTTCCCTTGTGTTTTAGTGTTCAATGCATGCCGTTAATTTGTGTAAAGTGCATAACTGTTTGTTAGAATGTATGTGTTGTATTTCGATCACAATGAAATCGAAAAGATCTGAACGCACTCATGGATGCTCATCATTAAGAGTTCCTTCAATTGGTATCAGAGCCAGGTTATGATATTCTAATTTCGTTGTTGCAATCAATTACATATACGTTCTTGGTGGGTGCATATCTGCTCTATTTAATCGTTAAATTGCTGTGGATGTGCGGATTAATCGATGTTTTCATGGATGTTAGCCTCGGTTTGATTTAATTCTTTTATATTTTCGGTTGTTTGTAAAGGCCCCTGTGTTTTTGGGCATTAAAAATCATTATCGAGTCTGTAATTCAAAGTCTGTTTGAGTTTTGAGTCGTTTGTGAAGAAGTCGGAGCAAGAGTTGCAGTTCTTCGAGGAAGGAGATGATCAAAGGTTGACCACATCGTGTAGACGATGGGTAAGCGATCGCTGAGTATCGGGTCATGTAGACGATGGGATGCTCATGTATTGTTTAACGTGCCCATACAATAGACGATCGTTTAGCTCAACAAGCTTCATCGCTTAATAACTGACTAAAAAATCCCTAAAAAATCCCTTAGTAACGCAATGTAAATCATTTACATGTCGCCGCGTTAAGTGATCGCCTAGATGATCTGGCTTCGCAGCCTTGCTGTCGTCTACGCGATTGTTTAGTTTTTGCATCTATTTTCTAGTGCGCGCTGGGCGAATGTCTACCTTCGGTGTTTACTACATGATGGAGTCCTCCTGGCGGTTCAAGACCCGGTTCACCTGTAAGGTTCGCTCGATGAAAAATGTAATAGATAGGGTTATTTCATTCCCATATTTTGTAAAGGCTCATCATGGTCCATTAATCCTTAATTTATTACATGTAATGTATGTTTTTTATATGTCATATGGTATACACATATAGTAAATCCCACCTAAGGTTATGTATTGGTCATGCATCATCTCTTTATTGTAAATGTTATAATTTAGAAAAGCATAATTTAATTATGTAAGTGCATGCTCATGCATCATATAATATAAGAGTTATATTTAAGCATGCATAAAAAGCATTGACATGCATCATCTTTATATTATAGTTGTTATAATATAAGGATAAATGATAGCATATTTGCTTGTTGTTACGCGTTATATAAAAGTTATGTATAGTAATGACCGGACATTGCATAAAGTATGACAAATAGGTTAATTTATAAATGTTATAAACTTGTTGTGCGCAATGGTTTTTTAGTTGTTTCTTTTAAAAGTTAAAGAGAAATTAGAACTAAAAGAAATATGAAAGACATGCATGCTCACTTAGGTTTAAGTCATGGTTTTAAAATGTTTAAAACTTGGATCACATAGACCTAAGATCACGGTTCTAATATGATTAGTAACCTTAAGGCTTTAATCATTTTCATCAGTTTAATAGGATTAAATTTGCTAATAAAAGGTTAAAGTGTAGTAAATCTATCTATAAGGGACCTTTTGTCTTAGAAACTGCTACATAGGCTAAATAGGCTTCGCATCCTTTACTCAACAACTTCCTAGCCTTCACTGTTGATATTAAACTTCCTGAAAGTATTCTTTTACTTCCCACCAGGGTTATTTCTTTTTCACCTGGTTTCCTAAATACTATTTCTGTCTTAAAACAATCCATAGTGGCATAGTGTTTACTTAGGAAATCCATACCTAACATAACATCAAATTCTAGTAATTCTAGTGGAATCAAGTCAACCCATAAACTCTGATTTCCAAAAATTACTTCACAATTCCTGTAATACTCATGTACGACTAGAGTATCTCCTATAAGCATAGAGATAAACAAATCCTCATTCATACGCTCAGGCACTCTATGTATATGTAATGCACACATGCTAGATATGAATGAGTGCGTAGCACCAGGATCAAATAATGCATAAGCGGATTGATTACATAAAGTTATCGTACCAGTTACGACATCTAGAGCCTCTTCTGCTTCCTGGTGTGTCATAACGTATACTCTACCCTGCTGCTGCTGCTGTTGCTGTTGGGGTTGTCCAACTACCCCTTTCTGCCTAGCTACACCGGATCCCTCACCTCTAGTTCCGGTCGCTCTGGGTTGGTTTACAGTCTGTGTAACTCCTCTTTGCTCATTCTGTGCTCCATGACCTAGCTGAGGACAATCTCTCTTGAAATGTCCCGCTTGTCCGCACTAGAAGCACGAATTCCTATTACCATAATATACTCCTGTATGAGGTCTACTATAGTTTACACAAAGTGGTTTCCTTTCTGTACAAGCTACTGACTCGCTAGCACGACCTGATACTGATTTACCACTCTGTCCAGCTGCAGGTCTTGACCTCTTTCGACTTGAACTTTGTTGGCTCATGCCTCCAAAATTCCTCATACCCGAATGTCCAGAGAACGGGGGTCTAAATCTCTTACTTCTCGTTTCCCCAGGCATTCTAAACTGTCATTCACCTGACTGGAGTACATCTTCCCTCTATACACTCTGCTCTACTCAGCTAGCGGTCTCAACTAACTGAGTGAAATTCACCCTATTGGATGTAGAGTAACGGGTGTACGTATTTTTCTTCTTAGGCCATTCTCAAATCTTCTACACCTCTCTTTTTCTTCCACGATGATCGAAAGGGCATACTGAGATAACTCAGTAAATCTTTGCTCATACTCAGCAAATGTCATTACTCCCTGAGTTAGCCTAAGGAATTCTTCCCTTTTCGCTTCTTTAAAAGAACTAGGGTAGTATTTATCCTCAAATAATTGTCTAAACTCAGACCAAGTCATAGTTTCTGAACCACCCCTTCTAGCCTCTATCACCTTCCACCAGTTCTCAGCCCCTTTCTGCAGCAAAAATGTCGCTAACTCGACCTTATGGTCCTCAGGGCACCTTATAACCTTAAAACATTTCTCCATCAAATCTAACCAGATCTCAGCATCTATTGGATTTGTGGCTCCATCGAACTTCGTGGCTCCTAAAGCTTTCAGTCTCTCGACGCCGAATTTCTTTTCTGGATCGTTCTGAATCGATCCTACACTTGCCGCCAATCTTTGAGTGATTCTATCAAATACTCGATCCTCCATCTGGGGTTCTACACCTACCCTTGGTGTACTCGACTCATTTGCAGAAGTTACTTCCTGCTCTACTGAGTCTCTAACTCTTTTCCCCTTCGGATCTGGGTCCCGTCTAACTTCAGGACCTCCGCTGGTAGGGTCAACATTCCTCTCCTCAGTCTGCTTGCTCCGCTTGCCACTTCTCCTCAAGATCTTTGCCTAATTATTAAGTACACATGTTAGGGACTTATCTATGGGATTAAATCTAATGCAAGAACTCTCTCTTTCACCCAATACCTTATGTTTTTAGATACTAAAGCTAGCTTAACCTCCCAGTTTACGTATACCCTTGCTCTGATACAAAGCTAGTATCAACTAACTCTTTAACCTTCCTAGAAACTTATACTTTGATAAACTAAGCTGATATAAACTAATTCCTCAATTGTCCCAGAAAACTTATGCTTTGTATACCAATCTGTCAAACCCTGCCCGACCCACCCTCTTAGCCTAGAGAAGGGCGTGACTGCAGTAGTTATCAACCCTTTGGCTGACACTTACTGCCTAATAACTCTTGCGGAATAACTCTGATACCAAAATATAACTTATATACAGCGGAATGTCTTTCGGCCAAAATTTATTAATTCAAAAACATAACATATTTAGAGTCATTACAACACTAGATTCACAAGTTCCAAAACCCAAAAACCCTAGTCCCTATATGAACAATAGTAACATGTGTACAATATTAACAGTAACCACCTAACAGACGGGTTACAAATCTCGTTATCATTTAGTGGTAGAGCAGATGTAGAGCTATCTTCAGAGGATTTGACTGCTACCTATGGGGGGAAAAAAGAAAACATTTGAAAACTTGGTGAGCTTGCGCCCAGTGAGTGACTTAAGAAAGATAATTGATTCTCATGCAAAATCTCAATAAAGAGTTTAACTGAAATATAAGCTTCTACAGTACTTGTACTGTAGTATAAACATTTTCCAAGCATAGAACATATAAAGCTGTTTTAATCATAAAATAGTAAAACTATTTCTCAGTTGAGGATAACCCTACTGTGGGTAAAAACAATTCCAACACCAACTATTAGTCAAGAGAGAACCCTTTTGCCCAATCTCTGACTCTACCTACGTGCACGTGGCCATAGTAAGTACCGTCATACCTTAGGTACTTATGCTCAGATACCTTCTCAAACGTCCTTCAATATCTAGTTGGTTTGGTACCTTCTCAAACGTTCTTCAGTATCTGGTTGGTTTGGTACCTTCTCAAACGTCCTTCAGTACCAATAGATACCTTCTCAAATGTCCTTCAGTATCTAGTTGGGCAAATACCTTCTTAAATGTCCTTCGGTATCGTGTTTTAAGTAAAAATAGTCATAAATGACTCTTTCTTTAAAGCATGTAAAGTATAACACATATAAAAGCATGGCTTTAAAGGTACTAACACATGCTGCACATATAAATAGCTTTTTAACAAACTTCTCACTCATGCATGCGTTTAAAACATAATTCATAGCTTGCTTGGAAATCACTTTGTAAAACTAGCTGGCATGAGAATAATCTTCTTTAAAACATGCTTCCTATAACACGTTGTAATCAAACATTTTAAACAAATGTTTCAGTCAAAACGTTTTAGCCACTCACCTTGATTGCTTAGGAGATTTTCACTCTAGTAGCTCCTTTTTCAACATCGGGCTCCGTTTTCACCCCTAGAATCCATATTCAACTTACAGCTCAAATTACTCATAGTTTTAAATTTTATTTTGAGATACTTCCTTCTACAAACATGTTCTAAAATGTCTGAGGAATCTTACACTAAAATTTGAGCTCAGAAATTCTCATGGTTTGGCTGAAATCATAGAAGCTTCAAGACTGGCCCAAACTGATCCGACAGCCTGATCCTTCTTTCTTCTTTTTCAGTTTCCAGCCCGATCCCTTCAAGTTTTTCTTCCGGAATCCCTACCCTAAAAACTATACTTTCAGAGCTTTCAGGTGGCTTTGGAATCACTCTAAATGCACGAGTAAATTGGGAGAACTTCTCATCCCAATTTGATGCGTCCTCTTCAGACTTCACTGTCCGATGTGTCCTCTATGACTAACACATGGATTTGGCTCCAACGCAAGATTTGCTCCACTCTCCCACTCTTTTTACGGTATTTCTGAGTTATGATCTAAAAAATGAAGTCTCTTGGCTCTATTTATAGGCGTCCAAACCTTCTCCGGAGTTGACACCACCTACTTGACTGCATGGCCAAGTGTCTCCTTCTCATCCCATTAATGCAATGTTGTGGTCATCGCAAGCTAAGTGTCTTCTTCCCATGTTGCCAACGCATGGGCCTCCAATCTGATGCCACGACCTCAAATTCTTAAGGTTAAGCTTCCTCCTAAGAAGACACAAGAGTTTGATGATGTTTCCTTGATGATTTCATCCTTGTATGCGTCAATCTTGGTTGCTCATACGCCTGTCCATAAGCATGCATAGCCACTACTCAACGCATAGCAATTCATTCCTATCATTGACAATTCAACTTAGCCATTGCAAAGAGCTAACCATCACCAACGCATAGGGTGGCCATCCATTCTTGACACATGGCTCACTTGCACGCTTACTTGGCATGGGCGCATGGTACTGGCCACCAACGCATAGGCGCGCTGCATAGGCTGACGCTCGACGCATTGGACACTGGCCATTCGATGCATGGACATGCTTTGCCGATGGGCTGCGTACGGCGCCTTGACATTTGGCCGGGCTTAGGCGCATGAGCATGCTACTTCGACGCAGGCATGTGGCGTGTGCTGGCCATCGCTCGCTCGCTCGCATGACGCATGGCATGGGCTGCGCGCTTGGATGCATGGCAGGGCACCTCAACGCATGGCATGGCTACTCGACAGTGGCTCACCGCATGGGCGTGCGCTCGGTAGTGCACTCAATGCACGGGCGTGGCGCTCACGCACGAGATAATTCTGGAGGTAAATCCAATCTATTAACTCCATTGGGCCAACTCTTTCTATTATCTCACAGGTTCCAATATATCTTGGGCTTAATTTCCCTTTCCTACCGAACCTGAGTATTCCTTTCCACGGAGATAACTTCAGAAATACTTTATCACCAACTTCAAACTCTAATTCTCTTCTTCGCTTATCAGCGTAACTCTTTTGCCTATCTCGAGCCATCTTAAGATTATCTCTTATAATCTTAATGCTGTCTGATGGCTGTTGCATAAGTTCTGGACCTAGTAATTTCCTTTCACTACCTTCATTCCAACATATCAGAGTTCTACATGGCCTACCGTATAGTGCCTCATACGGTGCCATCCTGATACTCGAATGGTAACTGTTGTTATACGCAAATTGGATTAACGACAGATGCGTATCCCAACTACCGTTAAATTTCAATACACATGCTCTCAGCATGTCCTCTAATGTCTGGATTGTCCGTTCAGACTGACCATCCATCTGTGGATGAAAAGCAGTACTAAAATATAACTTGGTTCCCATAGCTTTCTGCAAACTAGGCCAAAACTTTAATGTAAATCTGGAGTCTCGATTTGATACAATTGAAACTGGAACTCCAAACTGACTCACAATTCGATCAACATACAACTTGGTTAATTGGTCTACGGCATAAGGAACTTTAACAGGTAAAAACTTAGCTGTCTTCATCAATCTATCCACAATTACCCATATACCATCATAGCTCGCTGGTGTCTTAGGTAATCCAAACAGGAAATCCATCATAATATGCTCCCACTTCCACTCTGGTACTGGGAGTGTATTAAGTAATCCTGCTGGCCTTTGTCTTTCTGGTTTAACTTGTTGACATATTAGGCAGCTGTCAACATACTCTGCTATCTCTCTTTTCATACCAGGCCACCAGTACACGCCCAGATTGATGTGCATAAAGGGGAGATCACTTTGAGCATCAATGTATAGAAGCTCAAGTTCAACATAATCCGTGCCATGAAGTTTCCTGATGAAGAAGACCTGCATGACTCAGACGACAACCAGAATTGAATTGAAGAAGAAAAGTTTGACGAAGAGAATGAAGAAGAGGATTCAAGCGCATCCATTGCTCCTTGGAATGCGATCACAAAAAGAAAAAACAAGGAAGAGATGATCGTAAACCAAGAAGAAAAGCCAACAAAAAAAGAAGAAAGAAAAACAATGCAACCGTCCATAGTAGAACC
The DNA here is from genome assembly GCF_009727055.1 of Benincasa hispida. Lineage (NCBI taxonomy): Eukaryota > Viridiplantae > Streptophyta > Magnoliopsida > Cucurbitales > Cucurbitaceae > Benincasa > Benincasa hispida. Next base: position 52,275,590 of record NC_052359.1, read on the forward strand.
ACTAACAATGGAATTAAAGACCCTACTGAACCACTTGAAGTACGCATTTTTGGGGCAGAATGAAAAACTACCAGTAATAATCTCCTCGGAACTTAACGAAGACTAGGAGAATGCGTTGATGAGCATTATGAGGAAGCATGTACGAGAAATTGGCTGGACGCTCGCCGACATTCAAGGAATAAGCCCAACGTACTGTATGCACTGCATTCGTTTCGAAGAAGACCACAAGGCAACGATCGAACAATAGTGTAGACTCAACCCTGCGATGAAAGAGGTCGTTAAAAAGGAGATCATTAAAGTCTCGTGTTACCTATGGTCATCTTAGTGAAGTGAAGTCTCTGTCATGAACGACGTTATATAATGAGACTATAACACTTCGGGGTTCGGTTTTATACAAACTTCTTTGTATAGGATGCCCCCGCGCACATGTCTCCACATGAATGATTAGGATCAGACCATCTGTAGTAAGTCACAACACTTGTAACTATTCTAAAAAAGCGAGCCGTATCCGTAGCATTACCAGGATAAGGTTTCCCTCCTATATCCATATACAACAGACCATTTTGGTTATCACTGAAGACATGATCCACCTGTATGTCGCCACAGACATGTTTAAGTTACAAATGACAACGAGGGATCTTAGTTTATTGGTTTGTGGTAAAGCAAATAAAACATTCAATGTTCATAGACAAAAATGAAGAAAATATCATATATTATACATCACAAGGTTTGTTCAAGAGTTTGTTTACAAACTACAGGACCCAACGAGAGTTTAGGGCATCATCCCAACCAATTCCTCTGTTAAAATAAACTTCAAATCGTCAACCACTAGCATTGTACTTATGTTTGATTTCCAGTTTAAAAACCCTTCACCGTCAAACTTATTGGAAGCTAGCAATTAAACTTTATGCATTTAAATCCAATTTTAGAAAAAATAATAAAGTACCCATATTTCTTTATTTATTTGCAACTGTATATTAGTGAGTCAGAACAGATGTTACTGAGGGGTAGTTAAATATTCCTTCACTAAGCAAGACAATCTTGACCAAATACTATCTCAAAATAACTCATATTCATATAGTTATTTAGTTATCGTTTTCAGTCAAGAACTTACTAACACTTAGTAAATCTTGTAAGTGTAACCCTCCATTTTCAGATTTTATAAAACGACATGATTATGCCCCTATATTGGAAGATAATGTTCAAGACGGAACTATGAAATCCTATTCATTTATGAAGGTTGGCTTGTTCTGGATCCTATGTTACAACCCTCCGAGGGGATCCCCGTGGTTAACGACTAGCTAATGCCGCCTAAAAACAACTGCAGGCGCAACATAGGAATCTCACAGTTCAAACTAATGGAAGAGACCATAGGATATATTGGCACATTTCCTTCACCCACTTACTATGAACTACTTCCCCATTCACCTTATTATTGATCCATGCAAACACTTTCCGAATGAAGCAGTCGAGAAAAAATCGACATGAAATCGAGCATGGATCTCACGGTGTGAACTTTTAGGGAGGTGAGAGGTAAAAATGATATGTCATATATATTGTTAATCTCCCACTGAAGTGCTCTAAATGTTTGGGTATAATTTTACTTAGGTATATTTCGGCTAAAAACATCCTAAATCTATGTGATTTTCCAAACATAAATTTTATATTTGGGTTTAACTTACGATGTCTAGGTGATAAAACCATTTTATTACCTCACATTGCTCATGAAAACTCATAAAACCAGTTAACAACTCTCAATTATTCGGCCATAAAATCGGTTAACAACTCTAAAAAACTTGATGCTCGTATTTATGAAGTGGAAATATGGATGATATGCATTAATGGAATTGCGTTGTGTACTCAAGTTTCCCCAGCGGAATTCAAGTGTAAATTCCTTTGAGTTTCCTGGTAAGTCTAGGGTCGAACAAAGGGACTTGTGAAAATAGATTGCGTTGGTAATTTTGATGAAAAGTTTGCGGTAACCAGGTAAATAAATAAAGTGTTTGGTTTGTTGTTTGCGTTGATGAAAAAGAAATAAATAAATGCAGCAGATTTGAGAAATGAAAGTTGCGTTGATAGATGCAATGAGTATGCAATGAACGGGTTGAGAAGATCTTTAGCTAGCATTACTCGGGAATGCGTCAGACTATGCGATCATGTTACTACCATTCACAGCAAGTCATTTTCCAATGTAAATGCGATGCTCCTAAATCTAGGACGCATGTGTTGAATGCAAAATGTCCATAGAGCTCATCCATAAGTCTCTACTCTTGTCCTATGCGATGATGCAAAAAGCATGAAAGCAAGGTGACCGCATACAATCATATCCTATCTCTAGGATGCATGCGATGCGTTGATAACAAATAGTGCTCATTCCTAAGTGCCTATCTCTTGTATTATGCGTTCCAATATAACTCTCTCGAGCCTAGATTCTGACCTGATCTTCCCAAGCCTAGATCCTATCATTAGACTATCCTCCCGAGTATCTCTAATTGACGAAGGAAGCATACATAAACAAGATAATCATAAAGAATGAAGATTCCCTAGTTGTGCTAGCTAAATGCTTCTCAACCCATTCAATTGATTTAGCTACTCATGCGTGAATCACAGAGAGTGAATAGATATAGAGAAAGAAATTCCATTCTTATAAATGAGTTGAGTACTTCCATTCTTATAAATGAGTTGAGTACAAAATGCCAATGGAAGTTAAAGGTAGAGAGCCTGGTAGCAATTCCTTGCTGACCAAGGCTTTTTACACTTAAATCTCTATACTGATCTAAAGATGTTCCCGCTTTCGCAAGCGTCGGCCCTTTCTCTATCTTTAGAGCTTCTGACGCTCTCCCAAGCTTACCGAAACGATCTACCAGCACAACTTTCTCCCTCGCTTCCACCTTAAAATGAAAGAAAACTAAGAACAAAGACGTGCGAACTGAACAACTTATACGGTGAACCCCTTTTCTGAAGAATGCACTTGGTATTTATAGAGCATCCATGGTGAAAGGCGACTTCTCTCCCGGTTGTACAGATGGGACAACTTTAATTCCTGATTGACGCACCAAATAATTATGACCGATAAAGCTAAATGTATTTTGTGACCGTTATCGGCTATCAACTTAATTTAGATTCGCCTGTCATCAGTTTGTTGTCCCATTGCTCTTAATTGGTCTTTCACCCAAATGCGCCCACCATGTTGCGCTGACCAAGTTGCGGCGATCCTTCTTGGGCGAATGTTTGCGAGCACGATCAACACAAAACCTTGCGGTGAAGTTGCGCTCGACCAAAGAATTCCTATGATCGCAATCTTTGCATTGCATTAACGCATATTCTGCACAAAAATACAAAAATCAATAGTTCTAATGCGCTGAACGCATGCGACCGCAATATTACAAAATTGATGCTTAATGGACGCAAAGTAACATATTTCATCAACACAATCCAACATTGTTTAAGAACTTAGTACTATGATAACGTGCATTTCTGCCCGTTATCAGAGGTGTTTCATAGATTGTCAACTTAAATCCTCCAACCTTAGACAGGATTATATAGTGGTTGAGTTTGTAACCATATTTTATAATATAACAACCTATTTTAACTATTAAAACAAGTTGTTAACCTAAATGAGCATGCAATTTATCTTTGTTATGGATTTTAATGTTTAATCCAATTTTATAACAACTTGTAAAACAATAGACATGCTTTTCATCCATAACATTCATCAAAGGCATTCAAACTTTAATATAACACTTATATTGAACTTTAGAAACCCTAATAATGCATACTATATATTATAACTAACTTATAACATATGATTATGCATGCAACATGCTTTCCTATGGTGGGATTTTAAATCTATATGGCATACTATATTCACATACATGTTTGAATTTAAATATAACATACATCACATGCATAAATATTTAAATAACACTAATATGGTTCAACTTTGGCATCCTAAGCAAGCAAAAATAACTAAATATTACAAATAAAAATTAAAAACAACTCCAATTTGAATCTAGACCACTCGAACCGATCCGAATTGGCACTCCAAGGCTCCTAATGAGGTTGAATCAAACCAATTTTGGGCTGACTCATCAGACCACAAAACCGGTCAAACCAGTTTCTACCCGCGAACTGACTCCATCACGCGCGCCTTTCACGGCTGGGATGAACACTGTCACGTCGATTCATCCCAACATTGCAATGCCTCAGGCTCCAAGATAAACAACATCAAGATGCTCTATGAACAACGTCATGACACTACGAGGGCAGTAGCTCCAGTCCAGTTTTTGCAGCTGACCTTGCTTGCTTCAATCTTCGATTACAACCTAGATTCAACTTAATTGACTCTAATAAAATTACAGACTCTAGAGCACACATGTAAGCTCACCAATCAAGACCAATTACAAATTTAACAACATAATCAAAGAGGAATCTAATGCCAAAGTTGAATTTCAACCATATCAGTCAACCAAACATGTATCTATAGAAATTAACCCACTAAACTCAAATTAACGTTAATTGAGTGCTTAAATCATACTCTGATATCAATTGATAGAGTAAACATACATGCAGTAGAAGAAAGCATAATCAATAAGCACTCTAATTACACTTAATTTGAGTTTAAAAGCATGCCTGAAAACTTATTTCAAGGAAAAGGGTTTCAAGAATACAATACCTTTGAAGAACCACTGAAATTCTTGCTCCTTTCCACGAATTCAATATCCAAATCAACAGTGAACCATTGAGAGGATCTTCTCTACTATCATCTAACTTAGATTGTATGGTGGAAACACTAAATTGAAGTCAATCAAGTAAGGGAACTAAGAGGGTTTGAGAGAGAGTATATGGTTTCTGCAGAATTTAAAAAATTTAGCAATTCCACCATCTCAATCTCTGAAATTTGATGTATTTATGCATCTCCTTCATGCAAGCACTCGATGAAGCAACCAAATGACACTTTTATTGGCACCATTATGGTGGGATAGGTGATGACCAATGGATTAATCCAACAAAAGTTAGATTAATCCACTAACTTTCATTTTTTCATTTTTAATTTCTTTTTAATTTTAATAAAAAATAAGATTAAATTAATCGAAATAATTCAAATCAGAATTTGAATTTTATAAAATTGAAAAGATTTTATTTAAATAATTAATTATTATTATTTATTTTTATCAAATATTAAATTAATAAAATACATAATTATACATGAATCATATTCATGTTAATTAATATTTAAATATGTAAACTCTCCAATTTATTTTTTACAAATTAAACATTTTAATTATCAATATAATTTATCAAACCCTAAATTGAATTGAACACTTCAAATTCAAAACTCTAGAATGAATTTGAACATTCAAATCCACTCAATTCACTAATCTACGGTGTATGAACCTAACAAATCATGACTTCCAATGATTTGAGATTAATTGGCTAAACTATTTAGACCAAATTAATCAATATTCATTAACTACCGTAGATATATTTTTGTCCTCTTTAACCATAATCAGTAAGTCGACATTTCACAGATCGTTCGTAGCTTTAAAATTACCGTTTTACCCCTGTAAATACATCTTGCTCCTTAAGCTCCCACTGATCCTCTATTGAACAATTGATTTATATTCAACCTAATAAAAAATATCCCTCTCAGCCATGAGAGGGCAGGGCCCCTTTGTTCAAAACCAGGAGTTAGTACTTAAGGGAACAACCTATCTGCTAACCCTAAATTGGTTAGGAGTGAGTTCCATCTTGCAGAACTATGTCCCCAACTATCTATCCGGTCTTATCCTCAAAATGGGAGGCTTATTGAGCAGTGCTGTTGAAATACTCTCACCTATGCAGATCAAAAGATAATCCCGAATAAACAGGAATTTATAGTTAGCTTAGGATTAAGATCGAGTTACCCTAGGTCATCGAATTTTGAAATAGTCAGTTTTAATAGTAAACGGTTGTTATGAAAAAAAAGTGACTCTTTTGTGGTCCGATCTTATGCAAACATCCTTTGCATAGGATGCCTCCACTCGCATGTCTTGACATGAATGATTTTGGGATCACATCATTCGTATTAGTATACAGAGTGGGCTACATCTAATAGTGTCACCAGGATGAGGTATTCAATCTCATCCATATACTTATAGACCATTTCGGCTATATACTAAAGCTTGATCCACTTTTATATCTCCACATAAAGTTAAAGTATTCATATTATAGCTTCGTTTATTGGATTTTTATAAAAAAATGCAATATTAATAACATTTTATTGAATGAACAACTCAATAAACTTTTATTGATAAATAGAATATGTTTATAATATTTACGAATTGCTAGTTTTAGGACATTCCCAATAGTTATTACACTTAATTCAATGCAATGTAAACCTTATTCCCCAGATGAGCTCAAGTTTCTAATAGGAGGAAAAGTCTTATGATTTGGTCTGCAAGAATTTGCACTAGTTACAGGATTAAACCGTGGATCTATACCAAACATAGATATAGACCAAGTATAGGGTAATCACCATATCAAGCATGTTTACTTTGAAAGCGAGAAGTCTGTATCTAGGAGACATTTAAATATGACATTTAATGTAAATAAAAAGGCAGATGACGATGATATGTTAAAGATAGCTCAACTTTATTTCCTAGAGAGTTTCCTCCTGCCTAGGCAAGATACTGTACATGTAGACATAAAACATATTATTATATGGTGGATGATAGGGACTTGTTCTAGGAATATAGATCTTTTAGAATCGAAAGAATAGAACTCTAGCACTATCTCAAGCATCTTATATTGATAAGATGTTGTTAAAATATAATATGTAAAATTTCAAAAGAGGTATGTTACCTTTTAGACATGGAATTCAGTTGTCAAAGGAACAGTGTCCTAAGACACCTTAAGATGTTGAGGAAATGACAAGCACCATTGCCTAAGCGATCGCTTAGTTAGTGCCTTCTGTAATGACATAAACTGTACAATGATGCACGCAAGGTTCAAGTCCATGTCATAATCTTGTTATGCGTCATAAAATTGACACGCAAAATTTATGTGATGATGATATGTGATACTACTTCTAGAAATGTGTTATTAACAAATGTTTTTGTAGTATGCTGTGCGTTGTCACAAGTTTCCTTGCATTGAAACCAAGTATAATTTCACCGCAAGTTTCTCAGTGTGATCCGAGGTCGAACACAGTGACTATTTTAGGTTATTTTGTTGTGCTTGTTATATATGCAACCAGGGTTTTTCAAATTAATAAAGTTTTTGTGTACAATAATTAAACATGCGATAAAGTAAAGTAAGGCGGTAAAAATGCGATAATAACATAAATTGCGTTAAAGTAAATCTAAGCTAAGATGATACAAGATACAAGTTTCATAATACAAGATACTGAGGTCAAGGCTGGCTGTGAAGATTATGCAAAGATCGTGTAATGTGGTGACAAGTCTTATGTACGAAGCAGAAACAGAAAAGATAACTAATATAAACAGTGCAAGTTTCTTAATTGCGTTAAAGATATAAGTACTATTCCGCTTTTCCCTTGGCGTGCACCTCTCGGTGATCGGCCACGTTCCCACATCTTTGTGGTGAAACAGGGATGAACGTAATGAACACAAGGTTGCTTCCATCTCTGGAAGTGTTACTCGCTTTAGTTAATGCATTCTTCTAACCTTCTCTCGACAGATCAGAATGACATCTTCACTTCTGCTCTCACAGGTGAAGATGCCATCTAGCATGCTTTAGCTAAACGCATTTATCTCTTTAGCACAGATTAAGTTACTCGTTTAATCCATATTAATTACCAAGGTATTAAGAAAACTTCATGGAGAAATCGATTAATGGAGGAACGGAAATAGATAGAAAAGTGGTAATGAAAGTGATCGAGACATTCAATAAAACTATTAAGCGACTGATACATGATTTGTGAATGAAGAGATTAAGAAGATGAAATACACTTGATGAAATAGAGTTAGAAACAAATACAAATAAGCGCCAATGTCATAACGCCGATCTGGATGGAGATTTACTTGCCAGCGTGGATGAAGTGACGAATGGATGAGCTTCACTCTCAGGCTTGCTCAACCGGTAGTAGGAGCTTCACGACGAAGATTTGGCAAATTCGCACTGAGACTCACCTCTCGGCCTTGTCTCTTCTCTTCCCGAATTTCTTCCGATCAGTACTCAGCTTAACCTTTCTCTCAATAATCCAGTAGCAATTAGCCCTCATATCAATTATACCCGTATGAAGTATATCTTCTCTGAATTCTATGGGGGTATTTATAGGTGAAAAAGCTTTGACTCTTGGCTGGTGGACCCCACTTCTTGTTATGGAAATTCCGAAGATGGAGGAATAAATATTCCTTCTGCTATGCAATTAGACCATTAAATCTGCACAACGGTTAGTGTACACGTGTCACAATCCTCCGCATTTGCATTGCTCAGCTGCATCTTTCGATCGGTTGCTCGCATGCGATGTTGTTTTTATTACCACATGCGGTTGAAATTCAGCTTAGGATCGACTATCGCATTCCACCGTCATTGAGTTAATCGTCTCCTCGTTGTTGATTGACGGGCGTAATGTAACAGAGATGCGTTGTTCAGTTTCTCGTTGAACCTTGATCGCAAGCGATGACTTGATTTCCTGCAAAACAGAGTAAAAATATCTTCTTCTACGATCTTGACGATGTTAGTGGGTGTAATTGCAATAATTCATAATTATTGTATTTTTGAGCTACTTTTCATATAATCGACGCATATTCCTTTTCTTTTGGCCGCAATATCTAAATAAGGCAGCATAAATAACTTGTATTTCTACAAGTTATCACCTCTGTATTGCATACGCGTGATCGTGTAGGTAGTAACTAAGCGATGAAGCTTGCTAACTACACGATCGTCTAACACGCGCCTTTTACTAAACGATGAGTATCACATGCTCCCACTATGATTGTCTACCTCTAGCGCCTACACAATCGTTCAACCAATGCTACGCAATAGAGTAAACGATTTACCCCATCGCTTAGCATTAGCTAAACGATCGTTTAGAAAATACTACAAGATCATCTAGAAAAATATAAACGATTGCTTATTTAAATTCTAACGATCGTTTACCTGAGGCTACATGATACGACCAACGCTTGGTCTTCTTCTTCATCGAGAACTGCATTTCCATGCTTCGAAGCTTCGTCACGAACGACTCGACTAACTCAAACTCTTTGAATTACAGACTCGATTGCAATGTTAATTACGCCCAAAAACACAAGGGCCCTTACAAATTAACACTTTGTAATACTAGAAAGCTTAACAAAAGGTAATTAAACCCGAAACATCCATCAACCCAACCACAAATGCAGAAAATGATTAACCAAAAATGCAGAAACCCAACGCGACTATAAAATAAGTTAAAAAAAGAGTTTTAATTTGGAATATCAGACCAACCTGGCTTTGATACAAATTGAAGGAAATCGAATTCAAGATTTCCATGAGCAATGGAAAATAGATCATTCCAAATTACAATCATGAATGAACATTACAAATTACAGTCGTAAACAAAACATACAGGTATGCAAACAATACAGAAATTATAGCATGAATAATCAAATACACAAAGAGAACGCTACGAACGTTTGTCAATTGGTCTCCAAGCTCCTTGCTCACGAACGTTCAAACACAGCAACCTCGAATGCTCGAACAAAAAGACCGCAACACTGCACGAACACTTCACACTCAAACTTTGTGATCGACTCAGCCACGAACTCCCCAGCAAGAACACAAACAACCTTCAATGAACCTCGCGGTGTCAAGTTGAGTATGACACCACCAAGAAGGTTACCTTGGTATTCTCGATGTAAGAATCCAGAGGATGGGCTCTGTTTGGACTTGGTATGAGGCAGACAAAGGAGGAAACACATGTCGCGTACACGACCGGGCAAGTGGGAGATGGCAGAAATGCACGTTATCATAGTGCTAAGTTCTTAAA
>NC_052359.1:52285579-52383040 GCF_009727055.1 Benincasa hispida
CACCACCAAGAAGGTTACCTTGGTATTCTCGATGTAAGAATCCAGAGGATGGGCTCTGTTTGGACTTGGTATGAGGTAGACGAAGGAGGAATGAACAATTGTGTACACGGTTGGGCTAATGGGAGAAGACAAAAACCTATCACATAGGTCGATGCCCAATTGTTTAGCTAAAGCTAAGCGATCGTCTAGCAAAAGCTAAGCGATCGTTTAGCTCATTGTCTATCGCCTACAAAACACTACTCGATCGTTAACTTCGCTTAAGCTGTCCCTTTTTCTGCCCGTTATCATAATGCTAAATTCTTAAACAATGTTGGATTGCATTGATGAAATATTTTACTTTGCGTCCATTAAGCATCAATTTCTTAATATTGCAGTCGCATGCATTCAACGCATTAGAACAGTTGATTTTTGTATTTTTGTGTAGAATATGTGTTAACGCAATGCAAACATTGCGATCATAGGAATTCATTGGTCGAGCACAACTTCACCGCAAGGCTTTGCATTGATCGTGCTCGCAAACATTTGCCCAAGAAGGATCGCCACAACTTGGTCAACACAATATGGTAGGCGCATCTGGGTGAAAGGCCAATTAAGAGCGATGGGACAGAAGCTGATGATAGTCGAATCCAAATTAAGTTGACAACCGATAACGATCACAAAGTACATTCAGCTTTATTAGTGATAATTTTTCGGCACATCAGTAACGAATTAAAGCTGTCCCATCTATACAACCAGGAGAGAGAAGCCACTTTTCACTATGGATGCTCTATAAATACCAAGGGCATTCTTCAGAGAAGGGGTTAACGAGTTGATTAGTTCACCGTTTAGTTCACGCCTCTGTCCATAGTTTTCCTATCCATTTTAAGGTGGACTAAGAGAAGAATGGTGGCACCGGAGATCGCTCAGGGAGACTTGAGAGAGAACCTTGAGGCGTAAGAGCAGAGATTAGGCCGACTTTCGTGTGAGCGAGATTATCTTTAGAGCACGAATAGAAATAGTGTAAACGCCTGGCAGCAAGAAATTGCTACTAGGCTCTTTATTATACTTGCATTGTTATTGTGTACTTCATCTTCATATCTATACAATGGAATGTTCAAATTGACAAGAGGTATTTTGATTATATATGATATAATCGGTATGATGTATGAGATATATCTAGAGGAAGATTGATGTAAATAAGATTTACATTAAGTACCATAGAATAGAAAAAAAACTATGGTTTATATGTTTCATGAGATGAAATATTAAAACTATAGGTTATAAATATAGTATGATAAGTTGGTTATCATTTATATTTATAATAATATTAATTATTGGATAATTAATGATTTTTCTTTAATAACCAATTAAGTGGGTGGTTATTGGTGGTTCGTCGTAACCGTGAGATAAAAGAAAAATTGTTTTCCTAATTTTAGTAAGCTTTTGGAAAAAATTTGTTTTGAGATTTCTCTTGCAAAAAAGAAACTCATGGCGCTTGTTAAGTAAATATAGATTTACTAAACGATAGCTTGGGCGAGCTAAACAATCGTGCAGTATTTACTAAGCGACAGCTTGCCCAAAGTAAACAATCGTGTAGTGTTTCTAGGCGACAAACACTGAGCTATGCGATGAGTTAAACAATCTCTTAGCTTTTATTAGATGGTCGCTTAGCTTTAGCTAAACGATTGGGCATCGACCTATGTGATAGGTTTCTGTCTTCTCCCACTTGCTCAATCGTGTACACGATTGTTCTTTCCTCCTTCTTCTACCTCGATCCAAGTCCGAACAGAGCCTACCCTCTGGATTCTCATACCGAGAATACCAAGGTAACCTTCTTGGTGGTGTCATACTCAGCTCGACACCGTCGAGGTTCTGTGGAGGCCGTTCATGTTGTCGACAAGTTCGTGACTGATGCATTATTTTATTAAATGTGGAAATGGATTATATGCGTTGATGGAATTATGTTGTGCACTCAAGTTTCCCCAACGGAATCCAAGTGTAAATTCCTCTGAGTTTCCTTGTAAGTCCAGGGTCGATCACAGGGACTTGTGAAAATAGTTTGCATTGATAATTTTCTTATGAAAACTTTGCGGTAACGGGTAAAATAAATAAGGCGGTTGGTTTTTTGTTACGTTCATGAAAATAATAATAAATGTGGCAGAGTTCGAAAAGAGTTGGCAACGGGAAATATGATGAATATGCGGTGAATGGGTTGAGAAGGGTTTCAGCTAACACTCCCTAGGTTGCATTCATGCCTTGCGATCATGCAACATGCATACAATAGTAAACCACCTCTCGTGCCACGGCTTCTAAGGCTAGAAAGCATGCGATAAATATGCGATAAGTCTATAGGGTTTACACATAAACCTCTATTTCTATTTATGCGCTGACAACATGACATTCACATAAATATGCGACCGCATAATATCATTCCTATTCCTAGGATGCATGTGATGCAAGTTGACGAACAGAGCTTATCTCTAAGTCCCTATTTCTTATTTATGCAAGCCTAATCTTGCTCTTTCAAGTCAGATTCTAACCTAGCTCTCTTGAGACATTAGGTTCTTTCTTTAGATTCTCTCTTGAGTAACTCTAAAGGAATGTTTCGCACAGCATAAAACAAGACAATCGCAAGCAATGAACTTCCTAGATCATGTTAGCTTAGTTCCTCTCAACCCATTCAACTAATTTGCGTATTAAGAGAGTGAGCAGAGGTAGAAATATAACTTCCATTGAATAGATAAAAGATGAAGTACAAATTAACAATGCAAGTACAGTAAAGAGCCTGGAGCAATTTCTTGCCCAAGAGTTACACTGTTTTTACTCGTGCTCTAATGACATTCTCACTTTCGTGAGAGTTAACCCGCTCTCTACTCTTACACCCCAAGGTCCTCTCTCGAGCTGCTTGGATGATCTCTGGCGTCACCACTCTTCTCTAGTCCGCCATGAAATGGAAAAGAAAACTATGAATAGAGGTGTGAACTTGTAAAGTGATGAAGTAATCGACTGCTTAACCCCTTCTCTGAAGAATGCACTTGGTATTTATAGGGCATCAAAAGGTGAAAGGCGGCTTCTTTTCTTGGTTGTACAGATGGGACAGCTTTAATTCCTTATTTTATGCGCCGGATAATTGTCACCGATTAAAGCTGGATGTACTTTTGTGACCGTTATCAGCTGTAACCTTAATTTGGATCCGACTGCTATTAGCTTTTTGTCTCATCGATCTTAATTGTCCTTTTGTCCGGATGCGCCTACCATGTTGCGGCGATTCTTCTTGGGTGAATATTTGTGAGTGCGATCAACGCAAAGTCTTGCGGTTAAGTCGCACTCGACCGATGAATTTCTATGATCGCAATCTTAGCAATGCGTTAACGCATATTCTGCACAAAAAATACAAAAATCAATAGTTCCAATGCGCTGACGCACTCGACCGTAATATTATAGATTTTATGCTTAATGAACGCAATTTATCATTTTTCATCAACGAAATCCAACATTGTTTAATAACTTAGGACTATGATAACGTGCATTTCTGCCCGTTATCACACCCCTAAATTTAAACAATTCTTGTCCTCAAGCATGAGCTAAAGATTCCTTTAGCCAGTCCACCTCAAAGTTCTTTTCCTAGATTTCTCAAGGATACTTCATTCAAATCCTATATACTAGAATTTTCCTAAGTCTTATTCAAGTCTACTCTTAAAATATTTCTAAGACCTAGGGACTGCAAGTTTAACTTTCAAAAGGACTTTACTAAATTCTTGGAACATCGCATGATTTATTTCAAAAAGAAAATTTTCTACCGGGGTGACAAAAGATTTATCCTTGCAAAAAATTTTTCTTTATTGCTACTTTTTTCTGACCTTGCGTTGATTCGAGTGCCTTGCCTTCGTTTTGACTTGCCCCCACAGGTGTCATGTGGACATCCGACCACGAGCAATGCATTCTTTCTCAAATTGAACTCATACCAATTTGGCATTGGAGTTACGGTCATTAATTTATGCGTTGATCCTGGTAACTTACTTTCGTTTTGGCTTGCCCCCACGTGTGTCATGCGGACATCCAACTACGGGTAAGTGCCTTTCACAACTTAACTCTTATCAACATGGGTTTCCCCTTTGCGTTGATAGTGGAGATGTTATTCTCATAAATGTTTTTTTTTAATAGAACATAGTAAGGTCGAAAGTAAATACCTCACCCCCAAATTTAAAATGCGGCAATCACTACAAGAATTTTGGCCTTTAATGTCGGTTGAAAAAAGTGAAACTGGATGTATAATGTCAGTTTTGTTTTTTTTTTAAAAAAAAAGCGGATCTTTAATGTCGGTTTTAAAACCGACATTAAAGAATCAAACATTAAACATCCGATTTCCCCCCATTTTTTTCATTTCCCTCTCTTTTCCTGATAACCCCTCCCTTTCGCCGACTTCCCCTTCAATCTGTCGTCACCGATCATCCATAGAAGATCTGGATCCACCATTTTTTTCATTATTCAGATGCTGCACAGGCATTGACCGGATCTAGAATTTTGGGGCTGAAAGGCTTGACTAGACTGGCGGGTGATTCTGCGCAGGTGAAGGTCTTGACCAGATCTGGAACAAAGGAGCGTCAATGCTCACCAGAGGAACTCGAGTTGGGTAAAGAGAACCCGATCTTGAAGCTCACTAGAGGAATCAACATGGAGAATAAAAGGTTTTTTGCTCAAGGGGCACCTATTTGGATTGAGCGAATAATTTTTGTAGCTTCTTCTGAAGCAACTTCATAGTATTTATGTTGTGGTAAGAGATTGACCAGAGGAAGAATTTATATTTTTTAAGGATGTATGATTTCCAAAATATAATGTACATATCTGGTTCAAGAATGGGATCAATATTGATCGATTGGTAGTGTAGAGCATCTTTCACCGATGAAACTGTGTGAACACCATTTATAGTGAGTTTGCACATGCGTTTGTCCATCTCCCCGATGTCTTTAGGAATCGCAAAGGAGTTAGCACGATTCCGTTGATGAACTCTCTGTCGCATAGAGGTCTTCTGGGTTTAATATCCCATTTCGATTGCTCAAAGTTCCAGACTGCTTTAATCGAGTCATTTGGGATCAGTGATAAAGGAAAGAGTCTAGGGAAGCTATCAGAAAGAGGACTTTTTCCGTTCCACATTACTCTCCAAAATGAACTTTGTTCACCACTATTGATCTTCTACATGACGATATTTGATTTGATCCAGTTAAGACCTATAACAATGGACCTCTAAGTGGCTTTCAAGCTACTGTACCTAAAAACCAAAGGGATGTCCATTTTTGGCTGAATTGCTGAATTCATCATAGCCAAGTCCATTTCTGGCTGAGAAGTTGAAGATCGTTGTTCTTCCAACCCTTGCTCTGATCAAGAAAGCAAAAGTAGATGACTATGTGGTATGTACTTTATGATAATACACCATTGATTATTGAATTATGGTTGTTTTTATTAAAATTACCTTTCTCTCATGTGAATCCATCAGGTAGGATTTGATGAGCTTGGTGGAACTGATGAATTCAGCACAGAGGAATTGGAAGATAGATTGGCAAAATGTCAAGTCATCTTCCATGAAGGTGAATCATCCATAAATGCTTCAAAATCTAGTGCACAAACCAGGAGAAGTGTACGACAAAGTACGAGATCGGACTCATCAGATTCAGAATAAGTTTACATTTCAGGTGTTGGAGAGCTTACTGGTATGTCGTTCTGTATTAAAATTTGAGAGTATTATGAATATTTGCAAGTTCAATTATGTCTTTACAATCATTCCATGAATGGAAGAAATGTGGCATTTTTGCTTGTGGCATTTTTGCTTGTATCAGTGCACTGAAGCACATTTTTACTTCATGATATTTGTAAAGTTCTTGCAGTTGTTGTTTATTAGGAAGATAAAGTTATGGGCTAGAGAAACATGAAATTATCTTATGTACCGAATCATGTGAGGGAGTCTTTTTTGACTGAGCAGTTACATGTTTTGTGTTTAACCTGTAGTTTGTTATTTCCACCATCTTAAACCCCCTTCCCCTTCCCCTTCCCCTTCCCCAAGTGGTTGTTGTATATTTTCATGTTTCAAATGAGTTTAAGGTGAAGAAAGAACTAGAGTTTCTCTTTGGCTATTTGATCCAGTTTATTTTAAATTTGGCTTAGATGTTCTGAATTTTTGTTCTCTGTTTCCTTTTGGGAGAAGTTTATTATCTTTCACTACTTTATTGACCTGTGTTTCAGCTTGCATAAGATATGAAAAAAGCTGACTACAGGTGGACTTCTGAAACATAAGCTGATTACTTTGGAAGTTTAAAGGTTAAATTACAAATATCTCCAAGTTTGTGTCAAATACTGCCTTAATCTCTAAAAAGTGTTGTTTACTATACATCATGTCCGTCTGTTTCTTTTAGGTTATAAAATCGAAAAGGAGGAATTGTCTCATTGCTTCTCGTTATCTGGATCTAAAAAACCAACCATACACAGTGTAAGGTCTATGGGTCCTCACATTAAGAAAGTATTGTAATAAAATAGTAAGAAGACTAACGTGGTTATCAAATGGAGTCTTAACGTTTAAGCATTTCTGGGATTTCGAAGGACTTGTTTTTCTTCCTCATGTATTTTTGCCTGTTCCTTGGTGCAATCAAAGACTAGACAGGAAAAATGAAGTCTTAGTTTAGACCATATTAATTAAATTCTTTAAGTAGTTCATTTGTAGTTCATTTATGAAAAGAAACAAAAGCTACATGTTTATTTTTGGAGTTTTACTTAACAGGATCCAAAGTGGAAATGTTTCTTCTAATGTGCGAAGATATGATATATAAATTTTTAGGATCAAATTATTGATATCAATGTCATGTTTCGATTCCAATGTATAGTGCTTTACTGTTTACCATGTGCTCCATTCAACTATTTATTTGTAGTTTAGATTTGATTCAAAGTGCTTGATTTTGTGGATTGCATTATGGTAGTTTGTGGGTTATTCATGCACTATAGTAGTTTTTGTTACAACTTTTGAGATTTGAAGTACATTGTGAGCTAAATTTGCTTATTGATGTATGTGTCCTTGAATATTCATTTTTTGGGAATTCTGATAGTTCTGTTGAGAACAAGTGGTTGTGAAATATTTTTGGGAGTGTGTTTCTTTGAACAGGTTCAAGGTAAATTTTTGGTTTTGTTGTGGTAGCATCATGATGCTGTCGAAAATTTTGAAAAATAAGATTCTTGAAAAAGGAGTAAAGATTTTGAAAAAGAAGATTCTCTCATTTATTCAACTATTGAGTTTTCTTGTTTTGCAGGTGCAACAAAGGAGTAAAGATTTGGTATCACAACCTCTTTATGCTTTTTCTTGTCTGATCATATTTTCACTTTCAATCCTTTGTCTTAAATCTTTTTTGTTTGTGATCCTTTGAACAACAGTGGTCAGACAAAGATGCCTATAACTAGACACTGTTGAAACTGGAGGGGTTTGTTCACGAAGAATTATGAAGGGATCCATACTTACCAAGTGGAGAGTGACAGTAAACTCATAGTGTTTGTAAAATTATACTATTTGTATTACTTGTAATTTGTGTTTGCAAGGCTTGAATTATTGTACGACTTTTTAAGTTATAATTTTATAGCGGAATTTGTGTATTAAATGTAATAGATTTATAATCCATACATAAATAATATGTCATAGCCACAACGTTCGATGATGATGTGTCATGTTATACTTTTTGACCAAAAAAATTGATTCGACAACGAAATTAAAAAAAAAGGGACAGATTCGGGCTTTAATGTCGGTGAAGAAATAAAAAAAACAAGCTTTAATGTCGATTGGAAATTTCACTGAAGGTATTTAATGTCAATTGCAATCGACATTAATGACCTTTAATGTTGGTTGGAAATTTCACTGAAGGTCTTTAATGTTGGTTGCAACCGACATTGAAGGTTGTGTTATTGAAGCCCTTTAATGTCGGTTTAAATCCGACAATAAAGGGCTTTAATAACACTATCTTTAATGTCGGTTGTCAACCGACATTAAAGCCCTTTAATGTCAGTTTTAAAATGAAATTAAATCCCAAATTTCTTCTAGTGAATGTCCCTATTGCCAAAAGATTAAAATAAGTTATGCGATGTTCTAGAATGCGTTGTAAAGAGAGTTTGAAAGAAAGCTAGCAAACCCCTAACTTTTAGAAATATTTTATGAGGTGACTATCTTAAGATTAAGTTGACTCTAATATATACGAAAGAAATAGAAGCATGTTTTTCATCATTGAAATCATATTGGTAAAGAACAGAATGAGGTAAACTACTAATTTTATCTACTTGTTAAATGATTGTGGTAATCAAGAAGAATGCAGTGGTAAAACTTCAAAAAGCGAAATGCAATGTGATAGTGTTCGTTGCTATCGTGATTTGATCTGGGAGTGTATTATATAAAGTAGATTGGAAAAATAAGTTCTAAGTGATGTGTTGATACTTTAATGCGTTTAAGTATTTGTAACGTGTTGGTGCGTTAAGGCTGTGCAACAGAACGCACGACACTCCTATTATTGACGTTCAAGTTTTCCTAAACCAGACCCAAGTATAAATCCAATTTAGGTTCCTGGTAAGTCCAGGGTCGAACTCAGGGATTCAGTTAAACTAATGCAGACCTTGCGTTGTGGCTATTGTAGGGCTTTCCTAAATGTATGAGAGAAATATGTTATTTACACTAAAGTGTTGGGCTTGTGCAAGAAGATACAAAAGAGCTGAGTAGTGAGCGATGGATCACGCGAAAATGGATTTTAATGTAAGTGGTATGCATCGGTCTAAAATGAGTGTACACAAACCAAAATGTGATGTGGATGAGATGGGATGATTTGCTTATCTTTGTTTATGCGTTAGACTTTATTCAGCACTTCTCAATGCGAACAACATACAAAACCTATCTCTAGCATGCATGCGTCTAACATAAAATGCAATAGACACCAGAAAGTCTATCTCTAGATGTACTAGGCGTCCTACTTGATGCTGGCTTATCTATTCTTTCGAATAATCTAAGCTAAGGATGCTTTCACCAATTGATCAAGTCGGCTTAAGCGTTTGAGATGAGATTTTGCATAAAGTATAAATGCATTCAACATAAACAAGAAATAAACAATGTCATGTGTGATGGATCAAATATATGAATTTATAAAGAAGCAAATTGTCTTTACAAAAGCAATATTCAATCAAATGAAATGAAAGAAACTAAGTCAAGCCGCAGAATACAATCTCTTGTATCTCTTTGGCCCAATTCTGTTGTGTACAATCACTTGTATAGGAGTTAGACGAAGTGTCTTTCTCAAGCTTGACTTCCTCCGCTCCCTGATCGATGGTGGTGATGGTTCTTAACCCTTCTGTTCGTCTTGGCACCACAGCACAGCTTCTAAAGAACTACAGCATAAGCTTGACTTCCTCCACTCCCTAACTACGAACTCTGGAGGGGATTTCACTATTTATAGCATTCGTCAGTACACGTGTTATGGCAGCATTAAAGTCATGCCCGGTAGCATGCCTGACACTCGAAAAGCTTTTGAGACACCTCCTGCTGCAGGTCCCAGCTTGCAAGTGGTAATGTGACATAATCAAGCCTGGATCATGAATGTTCTCTGCGTTGAATTTCCTTCGACCACTGCCCCATTCGTTAGAGCTTCCCTATGACACTTTCTTGATTATTGTTTAGCTTGTTGAAATCCTGCAATTCAATGGGTTAAATGCTGCAATATTTAGTAATAAAACTTCTTTAGCATGAGTTTGCTAAGTTTTGAGTAATTCCATGCATTTCTTCTAAAAATCGAGAGAATTTATCATTAAAAACCTTGTGTGTTCCAACTTAAGAGCAAAAAATAACTTGTATTTCTACAATTATCACCACCCCCAAATGAACAATGCTTGTCCTCAAGCATTCCAAAATAATTCTTTGTTATCTCTTTTTCTTAAGTGTGCAGAGTTTCGCCTCTCATCATATTCAATCATAAGGTTTAGCTAAGTAGTGGAAAATGTAATGTAGAATGACTCTTTTCTAAAAAGAATAATGTTTTAGTTTTCAGATGCAGCAGGCCAAAAGAGAAGGAATATGCGTTGATTGGTATGAAAATTAGCTTAGAAATACAATAATTATAGATTAACGCAATTACACCCACTAACATTGTCAAAATGGTAGAAGAAGATAGTTTTACTCTGTTTTGTAGGAAACAAGGCAACGCTTTGCGACTCAGCTCGAAACAAAGAAACTGAATAACGCATACTCTGATTTACATGCGACCCATCAAGTCAAACATATGAAGAGACAATTAACGCAATGACGACGCAATGTCGCAGTCGATCCCGAGCTGAATTTCAACCGCATGCGTAATAAAAACAACATCGCAATGCGAGTAATCCGATCTCGAAAGATGCAAATGAGCAACGCAAAAGGTGGAGAGTTATCGACCTATTACAACTAACCGTTGTGCAGATTTGATCGGTCTGATTGCAATAACAGAAGGAATATTTATTCCTCCATCTTCAGAATTTTCATAACAAGAAGTGGGGTCCACAGCCAAGAGTCAAAGCTTTTCACCTATAAATACCCCTATAGAATTCACAGAAGATATATTTGATACGGGTATAATTGATACGAGGGCTAAGTGCTGCTAAATTATTGAGAAAGAGGCTAAGCTGAGTATTGAACGGAAGAAATCTGGGAAGAAAAGAGACAAGGCCGAGAGGTGAGTCTCAGTGCTATTCTGCTAGATCCCCGCCGTGAAGCTCTTTACTCAGATCCCTGCTACCGGTTGAGCAAGCCTGAGAGGGAAGCTCATCCATCTGCACGATCCATCCACATTTGCAAGCAAATCTCCATCTAGATCGGTGCTAAGATGTTGTCGTTTATTTGTATTTGTTTCTAACTCTATTTTCATCAACTGTATTTCACCTTTTTAATCTCTTCATTCACAAATCATGTATCAGACGCTGAATAGAAATATTGAATGTCTCGATCGATTTCATATCCCCTTCTCTGTCTATTTTCGTTCCTCCGATTATCGCTTTCTTCATAAAGTCTTCTTAATCCCTTGGTAATTAATATGAATTAAACAAGTAACTTACTCTGTGCTAAAGAAATAAGAACATTTAGCTAAAGCATGCTAGACGGCATGTTCACCTATGACAGCAGAAGTGAAGATGCCATTCTAATCTATCGAAAGAAGGTTAGAAGAATGTGTTAGCTAAAGCAAGAAGTACTTCCAGAGATGGAAGCAACCTTGCGTTCATAACGTTTTTCCCTGTTTCACCACAGAGATGTGGGAGCATGGCCGATCACCGAGAGGTGTATGTCAAGGGAAAAGTGAAACTGTACTTATACCTTTAGCGCAATTAGGAAACTTGCGATGTTTGTATTAATTATCTTTTCTATTTTTGCTTCGTACATAAGACTTGTCCCCGTAATACACGATCTTTGCATAGTCTTCACAGCCAGCCTTGACCTCAGTATCTTGTATCATGAAACCTGTATTTTGTATCATCTTAGCTTAGATTTACTTTAACGCAATTTATTATATTATCGCATCTTTAACGCTTACTTTACTTTATCGCATGTTTATATTCTTGTACACAACAACTTTATTAATTGAAAATCCCTGGTCGCATGTATCACAAGCATAACACAATAATTGTAAACAGTCCCTGTGTTGGACCTCGGATCACACTGAGAAACTTGCGGTGAAATTATACTTCATTTCAACGCAAGGAAACTTGTGACAACACACAACATACTACAAGAACATTGTCAATTAACGCATTTCTAGAAGTAGTTTCACATGGGCATGAACCTTGTGTGCATCATCATCATTTCATCATAGTGCATAGGAATCTAAATTTCGCGTTACAAGTTTATGACACCGTTGCCAGGGATTGGTTAAGAGTTTATTGTTTGAGTGTGTTTGTGGTATTTGCAGGACAGATCTCATTGTACTAGCTGTTCAACACGGAGAGCAGCTTGACGGTCTATGAGTACTGGTGCTGAACTAGAATTCAAAGCTGACCCTGAGATCGAGCATACCTTTCGCGCACAGGCACGTCAGAATCAGATAAGGCGAAAGAAAGCAACGAGTATGGCAAATAATAACGACAATGCGGTTCCCGTAGTAAATTAAAAGGCTGTTAGGCCAGTGCAGGACCCTGTTTTCCTGGCTGCTGACTGCAACATCCCCATGAGGAATTAAGCGGCACCCAACCTGTATGATTTTTCGCCTAGGATTTCAAGGCCTATTGTTGAGGAGAACGCAAGGTTCGAAATAAAACCGGTCATGCTATAAATGATCCAAAATGCAGGGCAATTTGAGGGTCTGCAAGGTGAAGACCCACATGCCCACTTGACCAAGCTTATGTCGGAATGTTGTGCAAACTCTATTACCTGAACATAATCCTGCGGAGGACAGTTCTAGACTAATATTTTGTTCTTTACACTCTTGAGGGGACGAAGCAAGATGTTGGGATTCACTCACTAGAGCCAAACGAGATCAAGCATCATGGGATCAACTGGTGGAACAATTCAAAGAAGAAGTTCTTCCCACCATTCAATGCAAGGCGATTGAAAGAAGTGCGTGTGAACTTCGAGCTGATGGAAAAAAGAACCCTTGAGCACTTCCTGGGTTGCGGATATTTAGACGTTTGGTGTAGAAAACGCCGCAATATCGAAGAATACCCAATTGTGCATATTTGTGACTGGAGTAACCTTTAATAACGCCTGAACAGATTCAACAGCAGGTTATTGCCTTGATGCTTCGGATAGTAGGTTTTTGGACATAATGTATACTCTGATGAGAGCGAAAAGTCATCCCTTGATTGATTATTCGCGGAACAATGAGACTGAATTGATATGCTTATGAGGCAGGCATCCGAAAGAAAGATAAATATGAAATTTGCCCATGTCCCGCGGAAGACAATGATTCACGTTGGCGCTCTCAGAATGCTGCCCGGTTGACTTCGATACCTTCAATCGATCTGTAAAAAATCAAGGAGCTGATCTCCCCAAAATCAGCACAACCCGCGTGCACCGCTCTAAGTGACGCAATAATAATTTGGCGTTATTCATCATTAGTTATATCATTCTTCACACCTTACTCTTAATACAGGCAGAATTAATCAATCTTCACTTCTTCTTCTACAGTAAAGAATCCGTCAAGTATGCTCTAAGCAAACTTAATTGATTACACGATATAATACATTCGCTATAATCCCTTTCTTTACCTAAGGAATTAAGAACACATTGCATGGAGAAAAATGGAATAAATGATAATCATTGAAAGGATAAGAGATAGATAATGAATGATATGATAACATTAAAATTCTAAATATAGAACATTTGATACACATGGATTGTAATGAGGATAAAAAAGATGAAACATTAGAGATTAATAAAGAATAAGAAAAACATAATACGAAAGAGTGCTCAACATCTTGACACAGAATCCGATCGGACTTGGCTGTCGCGTACATGGATGTACGTGAAAGAGGAAAAGCTTCCCCTCTCTATCTGCTTTCCCGATAGAATTGACTGTTGACTTTATAGAGCTTTCCTTCGATAAATTCGAGAAATCCATCCGGAAGAATCCTCTCAGAACCTTGCTCGGTCCTTTCAGCTTCGGATTACGTTATTCTGTTCTAGCTCGAGGTAAGTCACCGTCGGACCAGCCCCTGATCCTTATTCCGGAACGTATGTTCGAGGAAGCTATGTATAAGACAAAACCTTGGCTTTCTGTAAATCTTGTGGATCCTCCAACTGCCCGTAATTAATTCTGATAAAACGTCATGCTGTAATAAAAAATTCCTCTTGCCTCAAACATCAATCTATCAGAATTAGGCACAACAAGTTGTACACTTGTCAGAATCAGTCAGTGAATGCAATAGTTTCACATCTATCGATCGATTCGCCATGCATAGCGTGTGTGTTTTTTCCTAATTGCCCGCTATACGAGTGCTAGTTGAAAAATTGATCCTGAGTACCATGACGAAGGAAGGCTGGATCGATCAGATGCGTCATATACAAACTGGAGTCGGACATGCTCTTGGGCGGTCGAAATTGGCGCATCTAAGTAGATAGACATATGATTGGTTAGTTCTTCAGTTCGAGCCAATTAGACTGCGGGATGAGGCATGTTCATTTGTCTTGACTTCAGCGTGACTATTCAAAATAGTGTTACGAAAACATGTCATTTCGCCCATCGCAATGAGGGTTGAGGTGTGGTTACATACAATTCATAATTTATATATTCAGTCGAGCCATTCTAGATAACCAGGAACGTCAATTGGTTTTATTTGAAGGAAAATTCTAAATTAACATCCAGAATAACTCTGTATTGGCTACTAGTTATCACACCCTGCCAATTTTAGATATGATGCTAGTCTCTAACAGATCATTCAATCTAAGGAAATATGTGGCATGAGCTGAGATATCTAACTCTGCAATGGGGGCATCGATTGGCTCACACAATGCTCCACTCTACAACATTACTAACAAAGCAATTTCCTTCTATCCTTTAACAATTCATAAAGCATCACACTTTATTCTAATCTACAACAAACCTCACCAAAAAATTCCCTTCTTGTTTGAGAAGAATTTACCTCTTCTTGCAAAAACAACTAGGGCGTCTTTGTGCAGTAGTCTGGTGTGCAATCATTTATTAGAGACTGTTGATGATGGTACACCTTCGTTTTGGCTGCTCCATGGGTGAATGCGAACATCCAAACTACGAGCAGGTTCCTTTCACGAATTAACTCTTATCAGGTTGGATTTTTCCTTGCACTGACATTGGAGTTTTAATTTTTTTTTTGATAATAAATGAATTGCGTTTCCTGATAATGACCGCATCCGCTTGATCGCATCTGCTCAGACATCTCCCCCCCAAATTTGAGAGATGTGCAAGGTCCTCATTACATTGTTTTGGATAGAAAGACAAAAAACGTAGTCAAAATTTTGAAAGAAGTTTGAGCAGTCTTGAAATAGAAAAGGTAAAGCAGTGCTATTGCTAAACTTACGAATTATGCGAAAGTTGTAGTCAGAAAGTGCAAAGTATCAAGAAATAGTATGGCTTAAGCGGGTATGATATTACTCAGAATCATTGGCATGCAAATTAAACATCCGCGCAAAGAATTGAAATAGGACAAGAATAATCCGCGATGCATAGGATATAGGGTGAGGAATATGGTACACCCATATGATAACATAATAGTATTTTTCAAGCCCTATTATTATCACATTATACTTAGATTATGCTATTTTTTCTAAAAGATATCACCATTCAGCGCAACAATAATAAATTATAGTCATCTATATATGATAATAAAAAAACTCAAGTAATATGCTTCTATATCTATAAAAAAATTACTGAATAGACTTAAAAGATATGCACAAATGAAAATTGTAGATTTAATGAGAAATGTGGCAACACCCCCAAATTTAGAGTTTATGACACACGGGCTCTGGAGGAGATTCTGTCTAGAAAGGAACTCGCAGAGCCTTCTCAAAAATTATAGGTTGCTAATTAAATGGGAGAGTGCACCGTAATGTACCAATGTAAATAGGCTGTCAAAAAGTTAAAATATTCATGGTTGCGCTTCGTCATTTGTCTCTGGTTCAGGTGGATAGTGAAAATATTGCATTGAATATTGATCAGCACCTGCCGCGTCATCACAATACTGCGTTGCACCTTTGCATGGCTCTCTTGTAACTCCTTCATTCTTTCGAAGAAGAAATCTTGTTGATGAAAGAGAAGAGAATGCATCTCTGCTAGGTTAGCAGCAAGGATTGCGGTGGTAGGATGCGCCTGTGATGTTTCACCATCAACGGTTTGAGGTTGAGCGGAAGTGCCTTCACCCGAACTGTGTGGGTCGCCAATATGCGGTGATGGAGGAGAAAAATGAAGTGGAGATGGGTGGGGGGAAGATGCTATTGGGGATGTGTTGTCTAAGTTTGGAGCGAGGAGGAGATTAGTAAAGTAATCCGGGAGTGGGGAAAGGGGTTCCATTGGTGGGCTCGGAGGGTGAATAATTAAAAGTATGGGGTCCAAGGGTATTTGGTCTTGCGTTGATTACTCTTGGACTTTTTCCTTGCCTTTGTTTTTTTTGCGCTGCTTCTTTGCTTGGGCTAGAATCAGTTGGCTCACGTCAATCGGAATACCGCGCGCTATCTAATATGAGGCCATTACTCGATCCCTTGAAACTGTTTGGTCATGCGATGTAGGGATGAGTCACCTTTTCACCAAGTAAACCCAAAGACGCGCCTCAGGAAGTAGTTTGTTGGACACATAAGTCTTAATGCCTTTTAAGGATACCTACGACTGAGTGCCCGGTTGCGTTAATTTTCTCAACGCATCCTCCATTTATTCTTCTTGGGGATCATCAATAATTTTGTTACCCGACGCATCCGGATGGCCTTCATCTTATATAATTCATTGATGTCCCTTACGCTGAATGGCACTGTACACCCTTTCATGATCACCGCATCTTTTATGCCATGGAATCGTCATTATAAAAAGCTCTCACTACCGTTGGAATTATGATGGATAGGCACTAGCAGAATGTCTCCCACCCATGCTCCAACACAACACTTGTAATTAAATCAGGTAGTGGCGTTGAAGCAGGAAAGAATCCCATCTTCATCATCATGTCATCATTTTCCTTCTTTGTTGATGGACGTCTTTTGGTCAACGCAGGCTCACTATTTCCAACTTTTGCTTTGCCCTTATCTTGAGCCAACGCAAGGCATGACTTTTGTCTCTGTTTGCGTTCCCATTCCTTGCGCTGTTCTTTTGCTTCCCTTTTCCACTCCGCAACTTCTTTTCTTTTAGTCTTTCTAATGCGCTGCACGTTTGCTTTGCACCGTTTCTCCTTCTCTTCCTTCTTCTTTTCTTCCTCTTCTTCTTCTCTCGTTTCTTTTTCAAATTGCTCCGAGGCCAGCAATATGTGCTGCTCATCCTCGAGCCTTTTTCTTTCTTCTTCTGCTGAAATTGCGTTGTTACAACGCACCTCTTCATTGTGGAGTTTTCTTGCCAAATTGCCTGATGCGATGATTTGGCGCGCACGTAACATCTTTTCTTGTTTTTCCTCTTCTTCTCTTTTTCTCCTTTCCTTCTCTTCTGCTAGACTTTTCCAAAATTTTGGGTCGCTTGTTGACCCTTGCGGCACATTCTCCTTCTGACTCCGCATTAGAGGGGTAATGTCTGGATCCTCTCGGTCTTCAGTCGCAACCATCCTGATATGCATTGATGCCTCTTGAGGTTGAACTGATTCATTTTCTTGTGGTGACACCTCCTCTTCCACGCTTGTGGTGGTGGATTCTCCATCGACATCCGGGATTTCCGTCCTCTTCCTCTTTTCTTCTTTCTTCAGGTGCTTCTCTTCTCGCTTACGCTCCCTCTTCTCACTCAACTTCTTTTTGTTCTTTTCCTTCTTTGGCCGGGCCTCTTCATCTCTGTTTACCCGTTTCTCCTTCCTCTTTCTTTTCTTCTTCCCTTCAGTCGTTTTCGATAGTTTCTTCGCTCCCCCCTCCTCCAAAACAACCCTGATGGGTCCCTCATAGGATTCTCTTTGAACAGTTTCCTTAGGATTCGCAATGGCCAGGGCGCTTCTTTGTGAAGCTTCTGCCATCTCCTCCTCCGAAGGCAAGGGCTGATTAAAAACTTCGGCTTCGGGTAGCCCTCCCGCTTTCTCCATGTTGCTCAAGATGCTCCCAAATACTCTTTATCATCTCTTCTTTTCTTCTCACTTTCCGATGATGGTACTGGGAGTGGGGCACTCTCCGTGCTCGGTCCCTCTCGGATTTTGAGTGGTTCGAGGCTTTCAAGCGATTCTTTGGATAGGCTTCGGCTGGGTGGCGAGGCGCGACTTTCTGCGAGGAATGCCACCTCTCTTGCGGTGACATGGGCTTGGGAAGGTGATGAAGGTAGGGAAGATGAATGTGAGGATTGCTTGGCCATGGTTTTGGTGAGTGAAAGAGTTGGAAAATTTCTTTGGTTTGTAGAAGAAATTTTTGAAGGTATGGTATGCAGAGATTTCTTAGCATTTTCTTTTCACTTGAGATTCAAATAAACTTCATCAGATGAAGAAGGAGGGAATTTATAGGTTGGGCCTTGATGGGCCCAACGCAATCCTTTCGTTGCAGGCTTTGAGATACTCAAAAAGCCTGCCCGCCACACTCCTCGCATTTATGAATTAGCAGAAAAGGATGTCCTTTCATCTGCTGTAAGTGCATAGAATGATGATGATGCGATGATATGCGATACTACTTCTAGATATATGCGTTATTAATGAAATGCTTGTAGTATGCTATGCGTTGTCACAAGTTTCCTTGCGTTGAAACCAAGTATAATTTCACCACAAGTTTCTCGGAGTGAACTGAGGTCAAAGACAAGGATTGCGTAGTTAATAGATTACATTCGTGATATATGCGACCGGGGGTTTTTCAATTAATAAAAGATTGGTTTATACAGGTATTTAAATTTGCGGTAAAGTAAAATATGCGATAAAGTAAAGTTGCGATAATAAAATAAAATGCGATAAAAGTAAACCTAAGCTATTATGATACAAGATACAGGATACCGATACATGACACTGAGATTGAGACTGACTGCAAAGATTATACAAAGGGTCGTGTTATGCAATGGCAAGTCTTTATGTATGAAACAGAGATAGAAAGAGTAATTAATATAAACATCGCAAGTTCATTAATTGCGTTAAAGATATAACTACAGTTCCGCTTTCCCTTGGCGTACACCTCTCGGTGATCGGCCACGTTCCCACATCTCTGTGGCGAAACAGGGATGAACGTAATGAATGCAAGGTTGCTTCCATCTCTGGAAATACTTCTCGCTTTAGTTAACGCATTCTTCTAATCTTCTCTCGACAGGTAAAATGACATCTTCACTTCTACTCTCACAGGTGAAGATGCCGTCTAGCATGCTTTAGCTAAACATCTTTTATTTCTTTAGCACATATTAATTTACTTGTTTAATTCATTATAATTACCAAGGGATTAAGAAAACATCATGGAGAAAGCGATTAATGGAGGAACAGAAATAGATAGAAAGATGGAGATGAAGATGATCATGACATTCAATACTAATATTTAGCATCTGATACATGGTGTGAATGATAAAGAGTAAGAAGATGAATACAATTGATGATAAGAGATAGAAACAAATACAGAAGGATGCCAACTCTTGACACAGATCTGGACGGGGATTTGCTTGCCGATGAATGGAGTGAATGGAAGGAAGAGCTTCCTTCTCAGGCTTGCTCGTTTGGTAGAAGTGACCTCGGTACAGAGCTTCTACGGGGAGGATAGAAAGGATTTGCCTTGAGACTCACCTCTCGGCCTTGTCTCTTAGATCTTCTCGGATCTTCTCCAATCAGCACTCAGACTAGTCTCTCTCTCAATATACAAATATCAAAATATGCCCGTATCAAGTATATTTTCCAATAGAATTTCAGAGGCTATTTATAGGCTCAGCTTTGACTCTCTGACTTGTGGACCCATTTTATTGTTATGGCAATTCCGGAAATGGTAGAGTGAATATTTCTTCTGTTACGTGATCAATCCCGTCAGAAATGCACAACGGTCAGCTGTACACGCGTCTGCATCCTCCGCAATTGCATTGCTCTTTTGCACCTTCAATCATTTCCCCGCATGCGGTGTTGTTTTTTATTACCGCATGCGGTTAAAATTGCATTGATCGCTTAGCTCTTGATCGATTGTCGCATGCGCCATCATTGCATTGATCGTCTATTCATTTTTGAATGATTGGTGCAATGCGACGTAGATGCGTTGTTCTTTTTCTCTTGAGCCATGAAGCCATGCAGTGACTTGATTTCCTGCAAAACAGACTTGAAATATCCTTTCCTACCATTGCAATGGTGTCAGTGGGTGTATTGACGACAATTTATAATTCTTGCATTTCTTAGTTAATTTCCATACAATTGATGCAACTTTCCTTTCTTTTCACCGTAATATCTAAATAAAACAGTATAAATAACTTGTATATCTACAAGTTATCAACCAGTCTCTCTCTCAATATACAAATACCAAAATATGCTCGTATCAAGTATATTTTCTCATAGAATTTCAGAGGCTATTTATAGGCTCAGCTTTGGCTCTCTGTAGTGTTGACCCCACTTTATTGTTATGGCAATTCCGGAAATGGTGGAGTGAATATTCCTTCTATTACGCGATCAATCTCGTCAGAAATGCACAACGGTTAGCTGTACACGTGTCTGTATCCTCTGCAATTGCATTGCTCTTTTGCATCTTCGATCGTTTGCCCACATGCATTGTTGTTTTTTATTACCACATGCGGTTGAAGTTGCGTTCATCGCTTAGCTCTTGATCGATTGTCGCATGCGCCGTCATTACATTGATCGTCTACTCATTCCTGAATGGTGGGTGCAATGCGACGTGGATGCGTTGTTCTTTTCTCTTGAGCCATGAATGCATACGGTGACTTGATTTCCTACAAAACAGACTTGAAATATTCTTTTCTACCATCGCAATGGTGTCAGTGGATGTATTGACGACAATTTATAATTCTTGCATTTCTTAGCTAATTTCTCTACAATTGACGCTACTTTCCTTTCTTTTGGCCGCAATATCTAAATAAAGTAGTATAAATAACTTGTATTTCTATAAGTTATCACACCTCCAAATTTAGATCTATGCTTGTCCTCAAGCATATCTTCTACTAAGGCAAAAATGCTCAATTCCTATCCTAAATTTTCCGTCAATTGGTTACTCTGAATGCTCCACTTAGGCACATTACTTAACAACGCAATTTTCTTCTATCCTTGAAAATTCATAACAAAGCCCTACTTTATTCTTCTATATGACAAATTTCTGCTAAAAAATGCTTTTCTAGTTTCAAAAAGAATGTTTACCTCTTTTGTCAAAACAACTTGATGCGTCTAGATGCGGTGGTCAAACTTTGCGTCATTTATTAGAGACTATTGATCATGGTTACACCTTTCGTTTTGGCTCATCCCCATGGGTGTCATACGAACATCCAACTACAGTTGTGTGCCAATCTCAACTTTAACTCACGAATTTCAGAAAAGTTGTCTCTTATTTCTTTTATTTTTCATTCTCATTTTTCTCTTTTCATATTGCGTTGTTCTTGGAAACCCACCTTCATTTTGGCTTGCTCCCATGGGTGTCATGCGAACATCCAACTAGGAGCAGGCTTCTTTCACAACTTAACTCTAATGAGGTTGGGATTGTTTTTGATGTTTCCCTTGTGCTGACATTGGAGTTTATATGAAAATTTATAATTTTTTCTTTTTGGAGATGAGCGCATTTTTCTCAATGACCGCATACTCTTGATTTTATCTGCTCAGACCTTCCCCACCCCCAAATTTAGAGATGTGCAAGGTCCTCATTGCGTTGTTTGGATAGAATAGACAAACACTTAGACAAAATTTCAAAAAGAAAGTTTGAGCAGAATTTTGAAGGATAAAAGGTAAAGTATTGCTAAGCTACGAAATAACTAAGTGTTAGTTAGAAAATACAAAGTGTGAGAAATGTTTCTAAGTGTATGCATATTTTACATCATGGAAGCTCAATGAATAATGCAAAAAGAAAGATTAAGAATATCGCAAAGTTGACAAAGGATGAAAAAGAAGAGGCATGGGCATATGGATAGAATTGTTACTTAGTTGTATTGAAAATTAACTAAGTATACAAGTAATTACAAATAACACAATTCAAAAATTGTTGTCTCTACAAAGAATCAAAGAATTTAGATGAGCCTAGAAAAATAATGAATTTGCAGTTATCTTTTGACTTTGATTCAGATGGATGCATGATTTAAAATTTACACCGCGCCTCCATTAACGCAAATACATTTTTGCTGAGGACGGGCAACAACGCATGTATTCCAGTAACACACCCCTTAACTCAACGCATTTCTGGAGGACGGGCGCACGGTATTTCTACCAGCGCAACACTACCTTAACATAGTGCATCTTCACTAAGGACGGGCAAAGAACAAATACGAGCGTAACACACCCTTCAACGCAATGCATTTGGGTGTAATGGACGCAAAGTGTATCTATTATCATGAAATGCACCCATCATCTCGTTATATACCAATTTTTATTTTTCTTTTTTTAATTCAACAATAACACAAGTCGAAAAGACTTTGTGGTGTTCAACTTTTCATCCAGTCATTCATAGAAATTTTAAGAACACCGCTACTAATGCCTACGAATTAAAGGAACTAAATATGACATGGAAAGATACTAATGAATTAAATTGAAGGAAAATACAGAAAGCATGAATGGCTAATTCTAATAAGCAGTAAATAACGTAATTTTAGAAAGCAGTAAATAAAAGCTGTAAAGAAAGCAAGTAAACATAGATAGGGACGCTGATTGGAGAAAGTTTTCAGAATTATCACAATAGCATCCCCCGCAAGCGGTTAAACCTGCTTGCCCAAGTAAATGGTATCCATGCGTTGATCCACGTCGCCTCCGTAATAAGGCTTAATCCATTTACTATTGACTTTAAACGCGTTGTTCCCGTCTTCCGTCGTCAATTCAATTGTGCCATGGGCAAAGATAGTCTTGATTCGTAATGGTCCAGAACAGCAAGACTTCAACTTCCCTGGGAACAATCGCAAACATGCATTAAATAATAATACCTGTTGACCTTCGACGAATGTCCGGTCGTTTATGCAGTCGTCATGCCATTTCTTGGTTTTCTCCTTATAGATCTTGGCATTTTCATAAGCGTCGCTTCGCCATTCGACTAGCTGGTTCAGTAGCAGCTTTCGGACTTTCCCTGCACTTGCTAAATCAAACTTCAGCTTCTTGCATGCCCAAATCGCCTTATGTTCCAACTCAAGCAGCAGATGACAAGCTTTTCCAAAGACTAGGGCATATGGGGACATGCCAATTGGTGTTTTATAGGCTGTCCTGTATGCCCACAGTGCTTCATCAAGCTTGGGTGACCAATCCTTCCTGAAGGTATTGACTACCTTCTCCAAGATAGTTTTGATCTCTCGGTTAGAAATCTCTACCAGCCCATTGGTCTGTGGGTGATAAGCAGTTGCAACCCTATGGCTGACGTTAAATTTAGTCAACAGGTTTGTGATTATGCGATTGATGAAGTGAGAGCCCTCATCGCTGATTAAGGCCCGTGGCATCCCATATTGAGCAAAAATATTCTTCTTTAGAAACGTCGCCACTATGGCCGCATCATTCTTGGCACATACGATGGCCTCAACCCATTTTGAGACGTAATCAACCGCAACCAGGATGTAGTGATGACCTTCTGATGGTGGAAATGGGCCCATGAAGTCAATTGCCCAAACATTAATTAATTCAACCTCTTAGATTGATTTCAAAGGCATTTCATTTCTTTTAGACATATTCCCCATTCTTTGGCATCTGTCGCACTGCATAACGTGGGCATGGGCATCCTTAAACAGTGTTGGCCAGAAATAGCGATTCTGCAAGACCTTTGCGGTAGTCCGCTGGCCCCCAAAATGTCCTCCGTAAAGGGACTCATGACAAAGCTCTAGAATGTGCTTGACTTTGTGCTCAAAAACACACCGACGTAGAATGTGATCAGGTCCCAGAAATAAAATTTGACGTCATGTCTCAGTTTCTTCTTCTGCTGGTAAGTATAGTCCTTCGGTACTTGGCATGGAAAATACAGCAGAAAAGTAAGTAACTTGAACAAGGCATGGAAATAACGCAATTGAATTAAATTGAAAGTAAATTCATAAAGCAGTAAAGGCTAATTTTAGTAAAGAGTAAATAATGCAATGCAGAAAACAATAAAGGAAAGCTGTAAAGAAAACATTAATAAAAGCAGTAAACATAGATTTTAGGGATGCTAATTGAAAGACAAAGTCCTCATGATTACCGTAATCCGCATCCCCGCAGGTGGTCAAGCTTGCCTGTGCAATGTCATCAAGGACATTATTCCTTCCCATGAGATCCAAGGGCTTCTGAGTTACTTGGCAATGTTCCCAGTGTTCTGTTATGAAGCTCGACTGCCCATTGCTTGACTTGGATCTCCAAGTTCCTTATTGAAGATGCCTGCGACTGCATGACTGCGTCATTTTTCTTAATGTATTGTTTCAGCAGGGACTCCAACGATGATGGATTTACAAAGGTGTTTGATGTGGACGGTTGGTTATGTGGTTGCCTTTGATGACTCTGATTCTTATTATGGTGAAAAGATGGAGAATTTCCTTGATTCCCCGAATTACTGTTCTGATGATTTTGCTGGCCTTCTTGGTCAGTGTTACCTCCCCAACCGAAGTTAGGATGATTCCGCCAACCTGGATTGTAAGTGTTGCTGTAAGGGTTATTTCGGATAGCAAACATTGATTGCAGGTTCGATGGGCACATCTCTGCATGATGGTCCCCTCCGCATTTGATGC
The DNA here is from genome assembly GCF_009727055.1 of Benincasa hispida. Classification (NCBI taxonomy): domain Eukaryota; kingdom Viridiplantae; phylum Streptophyta; class Magnoliopsida; order Cucurbitales; family Cucurbitaceae; genus Benincasa; species Benincasa hispida. The sequence goes on from NC_052359.1 coordinate 52,309,981, forward strand.
GACTTATTGCAGCCACTTGCGTTAGCACATTGGGTTGCGCTGAAATTTGAGAGAGGGAACCTTGATTAATTTCCATCGTTTGAAGAAGAGAGGTCACCGCGACCATTTGTGTGACCAAGATTGTCATTGTATCTGTTGGTACAATGGCGTTTTCAGTTCTTCTTCTCTCGAGGCCTCTTCCCCCATACCTATCATCCACCCAATCATTCGTGTTTTGCAAAATGCGATCAAGGATGACCTTGGTTTCTGTGTAGGTCTTATCCATAAATCCTCCCGTTGCGGAGGCGTCAACAATGGCATGCGTTGATCGATTCAGGCATTATAAAAGGTCTCCATCAGAATGCAATCAGGAATCCTGATATGCAGACAATTTTTCACCAATCTTCTGAAATGCACCCAGGCGGTGCTTAGAGTCTCATTATCCATTTGCTCGAAATTCAGCACATCCTTTCGTCGCCTTGCATTAACGACTGGAGGGAATAATTTCTTCATGAACCGTTCCACAAACTGGTCACATGACGTGATTTCATTTGGCTCCAACGAATGAGCCCACCTCTTTGCCTTATCCCTCAGTGTATACGGGAATAGGTACAGTCTAATTCCTTCAGGGTGACGCCAGGGATGGAGAAAGTGTTGCACATCTCCACAAAGCTGGTCAAATAGGCGTACGGGTCTTCACCTTGTAAACCTCCGAATTGCCCCGCATTTTAAATCATCTGGAGCACGACCGACTTGATTTCAAATCGTGCGTTCTCCTCAACCATTGGTCTTGAAATCCCAGGCGAGAAGACGTAAAGATTCGACACCGCATAGTTTCTCAAGGGGATATTGCAGTCAGCAGCAAGAAAGACGGGATCTTGCGCTGGCCGATTCGCCCCTTGATTTCCTTTGGACCTCTCGTTGTTAGCCATATATACTCTTCTTCGCCGGATTCTGTTCTGGCGTGCCCTTGCGTGAAAAGTACACTTAATCTCTTGGTCAGCTTAGAATTCTGGATTAGTTCTAGTACTCATAAACCGTCAGCCTGCTCTTCGCGATAAAGAAATAGTACAACAGAGATCTGTCCTGCAAAATACCACAAAAGCATTCAACACTAACTGTTACCAATCCTCAGCAACAGTGCCATAAATTTATGCAGATAAGAGTTTGTAAGTTTTTTTGTTATGCTGTGTATGTTTTGTATCACTTATGCACACTACTGATGGATGAATTATACAAGATCATGTTGCCATAAGCTTGTAACAAAAAAAATTATTATTAATCTTTATCTTTAAGCATATGGATAGATGATTCCTAAACTATGGACAATCTTTATCATTTAGTTTCGTTAAATGCAATACTAATGTGATATATGCGACCGATTATAATAAAGAATAAGGAATTTTTGTTTTGCAGAAATATAAATTGCGCTGAAAATAAAAATGCGTTGATAAAGTAAATTCCTAAACTACTACGATACAGGGGTCAAGGACTAGCTGTGAAGTTGTACAAAAGAATCTATGAATGCGATGGAAAGTCTAATGAATGAGGCAGAAAGAGAATGAGTAAAGAGTAAAAACATCGTAAGTTCATCAATCGCGTTAAGGACACAACTAAGGTTCCACTTTCTCTTTGCGAACACCTTTCAGTGATCGGCCGCGTTCTCATACGTCTATGGTGAAACAAAGATAAACGTGATGAACGCAAGGTTGTTTCCATCTCTGGAAATTCTTCTCACATTAGTTAATGCATTCTTCCAACCTTCTCTCGATAGTTGGAATAACATCTTCACTTCTACTCTCACAGGTGAAGATTCCGTCGAGCATGCTTTAGCTAAACTTAATTGATTACCTTCACACAGATTAACTCACTTGCTTTTTACCCAGGGGATTAAGAACACATCATTGAGAAAATGGATGATAAATGTATGGAAAGGGATAGAGAGATGAAAATGATGACGATGATAACATTTAATTCTAAATATAAGCATTTGATACATGATTGTGAATGAGGGATTAAAGAAGATGAACACGGAAGATGAATTAAAGAATAGAAACAAATACGGAAAGAGTGTCAATGTCTTGATACAGATCCCGATCGGAGACTTGTGCTTACTGGCATATCGATGTAGTGGAGAGGAAAGCTTCCCTCTCAGGCTTGCTTTCCTGATAGAATTGACCTTTTGCATAGAGCTTCAGCTTCAGGAATCGGAAGAATTCCTTGCTCGGACACTCACTCTTCAGCCTTGTCTCATACTTCTCCCGGATTTACTCTGTAAAGTCTCTTCAGAATAGCCTCTCGACCCTTTTCTCTGTATGTTCAAGGAAGCTATTTATAGACATGACCTTGGCTCTTTGAATTTGTGGTCCCACTATATAATTCTGATAATTCCTAGCATGGCATAATGGAAAATTCCTCTCTGCTCAACGATCAATCTGTCAGAATTACACAACAGAAAGCTATACACTTGTCAAAATCGTCCGCAAATGCATTGTTCTTCACATCTTCGATCGATCGCCTTATGAGGTGTTGTTTTTTATTACCCCATGTGGTTGAAAGGCATTGATCTCTAGAGTCCATGATCGATCGTCGCGTGTGCCGTCATTGTGTTGATCATTTCTTCGTTCTTCATCAATTGGCGAATGCGATGTAGATGCGTTGTACATTTTGTCTTCGAGCCACTAATGCATGTGGTGACCTATTTCTTGCAAAATAGAGACTGAAACATTCTATTTCGCCATCGCAATGGGGTTAGTGGATGCGTTTACGATATTTCATAATTTTCGTATTTCTCAGCCAATTCTTATACTGTCAACGTAACTTTTCTCTCTTTTTGCCGCAATTTCTAAATAAAACATCACAAATAAATTGTATTTCTACAAGTTATCACACCCCCAAATTTAGATATATGCTTGTCCTAAAGCATATCTTCAACTAAGGCAATTTCGCTCAATTGCTATCCTAACTTTGCATCGATTGGCTGCTCCGAATGCTCCACCTCTACAACATTACTTAACAACTTAATTTCCTTCTATCGTTTAACAATTCATCAATATGCTCTACGTTATTCTTTTCTACAACAAACCTCTACCCAAAAATTCCCTTCTTGTTTTGAAAAGAATGTTTACGTCTTCTTACAAAAACAACTAGGTGCATCTTTATGTAGTAGTCTAGTTTGCATCATTTTATTAGAGACTGTTGATCATGGTTACACCCTTCGTTTTGGCTTGCTGCCACGGGTGTCATGCGAGCATCCAACTATGGTTGTGTACTAATCTCAACTTCAACTCTTGATTTTCAGCCAAGTTTTACTTTTGCTGATCAGAGGAGTTGTCTCTTATGTTCTTATTTTCTCTTTTTTTTTTCTTTTCATATTGCATCAATCCTGGAAACCTACTTTCGTTTTGACTTGCTCCCATGGGTGACATGCGAACATCCAACTACGAGCAGGTTCCTTTCACGACTTAACTCTTATCAGGTTGGGATTTTCCTGATAATGACCGCATCCGCTTGATCACATCTGCTCAGACCTTCCCCACCCCCAAATTTAGAGATGCGTAAGGTCCTCATTGCAGTGTTTTGAACAAAAAAGACAAAACACTTAGTCAAAATTTTGAAAAGAAAGTTTGAGCAGAGTCTTGAAATAGAAAAGGTAAAGCATGGCTATTGCTATGAATTATTTAAGTGTTAGTCAGAAAGTGCAAAGTATAAGAAATATTGCTAAGGGTATGCATAGTACTCATCATGGCAGTGCATTTAATAACGCAAAATAAAAGACAAGGAATATTGCAATAAATGACAAAGGATGATAGGTAAAGAGGCTAATGCATATGGAAAGAATAGTTACTTAGGTGTATTAAAATTAACTAAGTATACAAAGAATTACAATCATCGCAACAAAAAATGTAAGCACGTACAAAAAATCAAAGTATAGCTTTTATACATAAAAAAAATACTTATTGAATAAAAGAATGGCCGCAAACGAAAAATTGCAGATTTATTGAGAAGGTGGTACACCCCCAAATTTAGAGTTCCAATGGGGGCTCTGGAGGAGGATTTTGCGAAGAAACTCGTGGAGCTTCTTCAAAATGCAGAAGTTGCTGTAAATGGGGAGGCACCATGGGACCATGTAAATAGGCTGTAAATATTGCGTGAATAATGAAAATATTGCGTTGAATATTGATCAGCACCTGCCGTGTCATCATAATACTGCGTTGCACCTCTGCGTGGCTCTCATGTAACTCCGTGATTCTTTGGCAGAAGAAATCTTGTTAATGAGAGAGAAGAGAGCATATCTCTGCTAGGTCAGTAGCAAGGGTTGTGGTGGTGGGATGCGCCTGCGATGTTTCACCATCAACAGTTTGAGGTTGAGCGGAAGTGACTTCACCCAAACCGTGTGGGTCGTCAACATGCAGCGATGGAGGAGAAAAATGTGGTGGAGATGGATGAGGGGAAGATGCGGTTGGGGATGCGTTGTCTGAGTCTGGAGTGAGGAGGAGATTAGTAAAGTGTTCCAGGAGTGGGGAAAGGAGTTCCATTGGTGGGCTCGGAGGGCGAATAATTAAAGGTAAGGGGTCCAAGGGTATTTGGTCTTGCGTTGATTGCTCTTGGACTTTTTCCTTGCCTTTGTTTTCTTTGCGCTGCTTCTTTGGCTTGGGCTGCAATCAGGTGGCTCACGTCAATCAGAATACCGCATGCTATGCAATATGCAGCCATTACTCGATCCCTTGAAACTGTTTTGTCATGCGATGTAGGGATGATGCGCCTTTTCACCAAGTAAACCCAAAGACGTGCTTCAGGAAGCAGTTTGCTGGACGCAAGGGTCTTAATGCCTTTCAAGGATACCGACCACTGAGTGCCCGATTGCGTTAATGTTCTCAGTGCATCCTCCATTTTTTCTTCTTGGGGATCATCAATAATTTTGTTACCCGATGCATCCGGGATGTCCTTCATCTTATATAATTCGTTGATGTCCCTTGCGCTGAATGGCACTATACACCCTTTCATGATCACCGCATCTTTCGTGCCATGGAGCCTTCCCTTATAAAAAGCTCTCACTACCGTTGGAATTATGATAGATAGGCACTGGTAGAATGTCTCCCACCCATGCTCCAACACAACACTTGTAAAATCAGGAAGTGGCGTTGACGCGGGAATGAATCCCATCTCCATCATCATGTCATCATTTTCCTTCTTTGTTGATGGACGTATTTTGGTCAACGCAGGCTCACTATTTCAAACTTTTTCTTTGCCCTTATCTTGAGCCAACGCAAGGTGGGACTTTTGTCTCTATTTGCGTTCTCGTTCCTTGCGTTGTTCTTCTGCTTCTCTTTTCCACTTCGCAACTTCTTTTCTTTTAGTTTCTCTAATGCGCTGCACGTTTGCTTTGCGTCGTTTCTCCTTCTCTTCCTTCTTTTGTTTTTCTTCCTCTTCTTCTTCTCCCATTTCTTTTCTAAATTGCTTCAAGGCCAGCAATATGCGCTGCTCATCCTCGAGCCTTTTTCTTTCTTCTTCTGCTAAAATTGTGTTGTTACGGCGCACCTCCTCATCATGGAGTTTTCTTGCCAAATCACCTGATGCGATGATTTGGCGTGCACGTAACATCTTTTCTTGTTTTTCCTCTTCTTCTCTTTTTCTTCTTTCCTTCTCTTCTGCTAGACTTTGCCAAAATTGTGTGTCGCTTGTTGACCCTTGTGGCGCATTCTCCTTGCGACGCCGCATTAGAGGTGTAATGTCCGAATCCTCTCGGTCTTCAGTCACAACCATTCTGATATGCATTGATGCCTCTTGAGGTTGCACTGATTTTTTTTCTTGCGGTGACACCCCCTCTTCCACGCTTGCGGTGGTGGATTCTCCGTCGACATCCGGGCTTTCCGCCCTCTTTCTCTTTTCTTCCTTCTTCAGGCGCTTCTCTTCTCGCCTACGCTCCCTCTTCTCACTCGACTTCTTTTCTTTCTTCTCCTTCTTTGGTCGGGCCTCTTCATATCCGTCTACCCGCTTCTCCTTGCTCTTTCTTTTCTTCTTCCCTTTAGCCGTTTCCGGCAGCTTCTTCCTTCCCACATCCTCCAAAACAACTCTGATGGGTCCCTCATAGGATTCTCTTTGAATAGTTTCCTTAGGATCCGCAATAGCCAGGGCGCTTCTCCGGGAAGCTTCTGCCATCTTCTCCTACGAAGGCAAGGGCTGATTAAAAACTTCGGCTTCGGTTAGTCCTCCCTCTTTCTCTATGTTGCTCAAGATGCTCCCAAATACTTCTTTGTCATCTCTTCTTTTCTTCTCACTTTTCGATGACGGTACTGGGAGTGGGGCACTCTCCGTGCTCGGCCCCTCTCGGATTTGGAGTGGTTTGGCTACAAAAGGTTTTCTCCGAGGGTTTTCGACGTTTCTTTGGATAGGTTTCAATTGAGAGGCGAGGCGGCGGCTTGCTGCGAGGAATGCCGCCTCTCTTGTGGTGACTTGGGCTGGGGAAGGTGATGAAGGTAGGGAAGATGAATGTGAGGATTGCTCGGCCATGGTTTTGGTGAGTGAAAGAGTTGGAAATTTTATTTGGTTTACGGAAGAAATTTTTGAAGGTATGGTATGTAGAGATTTCTTAGGGTTTTCTTTTTGCTTGAGATTCAAATAAACTTCCTCAGACAAAGGAGGAAGGAATTTATAGGTTGGGCCTTGATAAGCCCAACGCAATCCTTTCGTGGCAGGCTTCGAGATACTCAAAAAACCGTCCTGCCGCGCTCCTCGCATTTATGAATTAGCAGAAAAGGACGTCCTTTCATCTACTGTAAGCGCATAAAATGATGATGATGTGATGATATGCGATACTACTTCTAGATATATGCATTTTTAATGAAATACTTGTAGTATGCTATGTGTTGTCACAAGTTTCCTTGCGTTGAAACCAAGTATAATTTCACTGCAAGTTTCTCAGAATGAACGGAGGTCGAACATAGGGATTGCATAGTTAATGCATTACGTTTGTGATATATGCGACCGGGGAATTTTCAATTAATAAAAGATTTGTTTATAAAGGTATTTAAATTTGCGGTAAAGTAAAATATGCGATAAAGTAAAGTTGCGATAATAAAATGTTGAAATACCTTGAATCTATTTGTTGGCACTTCGAACAATCAAGTACGTGGGTCTCTGGAGGTTCGGGGGCAATGCCCTCGAAACCTGTTCAGATTTTGTATCCAACATATTTATTTAATTGCAGTTATTTACGATTGTGACCCTAGGCTAGTAGTGCACTATATAACTCTCTAACCTTAGAGGCACCGTTTCGATGTAATTTCTAAAAACATTCTCTTAAATAATACTATTCTCCCTCTGCCCGTGGATGTAGCTAACACACTATTAGTGAACCACGTATATCTGTGTGTCGATCTTCTCTATCTCTACGTTTCTTTTGTGTTCTTTAATTGTTGATTTCACAACAAACTGGTATTAGAGCCTTGTTAGGGTTTTTTCAAAATTCCGCATTTGTTCGACAATTGAAGATGTCTAGCATGAACGTAAAGATCGACAAATTTACTGGGAGGAACAATTTTTGTTTATGGCAGATCAAGATGCGATCCCTGCTAAAGCAACAGGGGCTATGGGCGCCGCTGACGGGTAAGTCAAAGAAGGTTGCCTTGGATGACGAAGAGTGGTAGTCTCTTGAGGAGAAGGCTCACTTGACGATCATGCTATGTTTGGCTTAAGATGTCATCATCAAGGTCGCAAATGAAGAAACTGCCGCTGGTCTTTGGTTGAAGTTGGAAAGTCTTTACATGACGAAATCTTAGACTAGGAAGTTGTTTCTGAATTAATGTTTGTATCATCTCCGTATGCAGGAAGGTACGTCTCTCCAAGACCATATTGATCAATTAAATAAAATTTTATTAGATCTGCGTAATGTAGAGGTTAAGGTTGATGATAAGGATGCTGCCCTAATTCTGTTGACATCTTTGCCACCGTTATATGAGACTTTCGTTGACTAGTATATTGGAGGGAAAGAAACTCTGACCTTAGTAGATACAAAGTCCACGTTGCTTATGAGAGAGGACCGTCAGAATGCAGGAAGTTCAATTATAGAAAACCAAGCATCTGGGTTAGCTGCTACAGGAAGCAAGGGACATATGAATTCTGGTAAGCAGAAGTCGAACCAGAATAAAAGGTCTTTGAAGTCAAAGGGTTCTGGGTCAGATGATATTTGTAACTACTATAAAGAAAAGGGGCATTGGAAAACCGAATGTCTTAAGATAAAAAGAAATCAGGAAAAGAAGGAAAAGAGTGACAAAAGGGAAGGATCCGCCTCTATTACACAAGTTGAGATTGATTCTGAAGAAGTCGAGATCGATTCTGAAGGAGATCTAGCTTTAGTTATGAATGAACATTCACATTTTGATGATGTGTGGGTTCTTGATTATGGGGCATCTTATCATATGTGCCCAAATAGAGAGTGGTTCTCAACCTATCAGCAAATATATGGATGGAATGTAAGCATGGCTAATGGTGCTCTATGCAAGATAGTTGGAATTAGCTCGGTCAAGATACGAACACATAATGGTGCCTTCTACACTTTAAAAGAGGTTAGGCATGTTCCGCTAATGAAGAAGAGTTTGATATCCTTTAGTGTACTCGATAGCAAGGGCTACAGTTTTAAAGGTAGAGATGGAGCAATGTATGTCTATAAGGGTTTTGAGGTAGTTCTGAAAGGCATAAAGCGTGGAACACAGTATTTTCTATTAGGTTCCACGATAACAGGTTATGCTGTTGTTGCATCGTTGGTCGTTCACAAGGATGATATGACTAAGTTATGGCATATGAGACTTGGTCATATGAGTGAAAAGGGGATGCAAATTTTGTCAAAAAGAGATCTTCTTTGTAGGCACAAGGTGCAGGATTTTGAATTTTATGAACATTGTGTATTTGGGAAGCTTCATCGCAGCAAGTTTCCAAGAGGTGTTAATCGTACAAAATGGACACTTGATTATATTCATTCAGATTGTTGAAGACCTTCCAAAGTTGAATCTATTGGAGGCAGTAGATATTTTTGTCTATAATTGATGATTACTCATGAATGACTTGGGTTTTTATGATGAAACATAAAAGTGAAGCCTTCAAGAATTTCAAGCAGTGGAAGATATTGATTGAAAATCAAACTGGGAAGAAGATCAAAAGGTTGCAAACTGATAATGGTCTAGAATTTCGTGGATCCGAATTTAATGAGTTCTATAAAGCTGAGGGGATTGTTCGCCATCACACTGTTAGGAATACTCCACAGCAAAATGAGGTTGCCGAACGTATGAATCAGACGCTGTTGGAGAGAGCAAGGTGCATGCTCTCTAATGCAGGGTTGGCTAAAAGGCTTTGGGTAGAAGCAGTAAATACATCATGTTATCTGATCAATCGTGGACCTCACATAGCTATTGATTGTAAAACACCTTATAAGGTGTGGTCTAGTAAGCCTGCAGATTATTCTTTATTAAAAGTTTTTGGTTATACTGTCTACTATCATGTTAATGGGGGTAAATTTAGGACCGAGAGCTAAAAAGGGTATATTTATGGGTTTTGGGGATGGAGTTAAGGGATATAGAGTCTGGTCACCTTCTGAGAATAGAGTCATACTTAGTAAGATTGTGATATTTGATGAAAATTCCATGCTTAACTCAACTATAAAGCCTTTTGTGACGTCTATTGATATGGGAGAAAGTAGTAGTGTTGATAAGAAGGTGGAAATGCAATTCACTTTAGCTGTGAATGAATTACAACATCAAGGGGGAGAAGATCAACACGTTACTACAGAAACTGATGTGCAACGAGAAATTAATGTGCCTAGAACATTAGAAGTTGACTCGCCTAAGAATTCTAGATCACGAGTAGATCAACCGAGCATGGCTCGTGATAGAGCTAGAAGAATTGGTGTTGGACCTCCTGTGAGTTATGGTTTTGAAGATATAGTTACTTTTGCATTGCAGGTTGCTGAAGAGGTGGATCCTCATGAGCCATCCACCTATAGAGAAGCTATGTCATGTGGTGAGTCTTCTCAATGGCTTGCTGCTATGAGGGATGAGATGGAATCTATTGACAAAAATCAAACTGGGAATTAGTTAAACGACCTAAGGAGAGAAAAATTGTCACTTGTAAATGGGTCTTCAAGAAAAAGGAGAGACTATCACCTTCAGAGGGCATTAAATATAAAGCTCGAGTTGTTGATAGAGGGTTCACACAAAGGGAAGGAGTTGATTAGAATGAGATCTTCTCACCTAGTAGTCAGACATACTTCTATCAGGGTGTTACTTGCTATAGTAGCACATCAAAATTTGGAACTTGAACAACTAGATGTGAAGATAGCTTTCTTACATGGAGAGTTGGAGGAAGAGATTTATATGACCCAACTAGAAGGGTTCTAGTGTCTAGGTAAAGAAGATTATGTTTGCAAGTTGAAGAAATCTTTGTATGGGTTAAAGCAGTCTCCAAGATAGTGGTACAAATGATTTGACAGCTATATGATTGGACTTGGCTATAACAGGAGTCCGTATGATTGTTGTGTATATCACAACAAAGCTGATGATGGTTCGATGATTTATCTACTTTTATATGTAGATGATATGCTCATAGCTGCAAAGTCCAAGTCTGATATTCTGAAATTGAAAATTCTTCTCAGTGCTGAGTTTGATATGAAGGATTTGGGTTCTGCTCAGAAAATTCTGGGTATGAAGATTTATAGGGACAGAGATAAGAATAAGCTCTTTTTGTCGCAGAAAGGATATATTCAGAAAATATTGTTCAGGTTTAGTATGTCATCAGTTAAGCGTATAGATACTCCTAGTGCTGTAAATGCTCATTTGTCATCTGTGCTTTCACCACAGTCTGAAGCTGAGAAGGAGTACATGTCTTGAGTTCCTTATGCTAGTGCAGTGGGAAGTTTGATGTATGCTATGGTCTGTACTAGGCCTGATCTTGCCCTTGCTATTAGTGTTGTCAGCAGGTTCATGGGTCAACCTGGGAAGGAGCATTGGCAAGCCGTTAAAAGGATTTTTCGTTACCTTAGAGGTACATCTGATGTTGGTCTTGTTTATGGGACTTGCACAGAGTGTTTGGTGACTGGTTATTCTGATTCTGGCTATGCTGAAGATGTTGACAGTAGAAGGTCTATGACTGGCTATGTGTTCACTCTGGGTGGTTTTATTGTTAGTTGGAAGGCAACCTTACAGCCTACAGTTACTTTTTCTACTACTGAAGAAGAGTACATGGCCTTGATAGAAGCTGCTAAAGAGGGAATTTGGCTGAGGGGGTTAGTTGGTGATCTTGGTTTGCATCATGACAAAGCTATTGTATATTGCGATAGTTTGAGTGCAATATGCCTAGCCAAGGATCAAGTTCATCATGAGAGAACAAAGCACATAAATGTAAGGTATCACTTCTTAAGAGGTGAGTATAGAGTTAAAGTGATGAAAATTAGTACTGCTGATAACCCTGCTGATATGTTCGCCCAACAAGCTCCATAAGGCAAGTTCCAACATTGTTTGGACTTGCTGAATGTTTTGAATTGTTAGTGGTCCCCTTTGTGGGACACTTTGTGGCATGAGGTTGATATCTGGGTACGTCTGGTGATATTGATTTATGTTGCATTTGGTACATCTGTTATCTGGGAGACAATTCAAGTCAAGGTGAAGATTTGTTAAAATGTCTTGAATCTGTTTGTTGGTGCTTCGAACAACAAAGTACGGGGGTCTCTGCCCCCGAAACTTATTCAGATTTTGTATTCAACATATTTATTTATTTGCAGTTATTTATGATTGTGAATCTAAGGTTTAGAGTAGTGCACTATATAAACTCTCTAACTCTAGAGGCACCGTTTCGATGTAATTTCTGAAAACACTCTCTCAAATAATACTGTTCTCCCTCTGCCCGTGGATGCAGCTAACACACTATTAGTGAACCACGTATATCTGTGTGTCGATCTTCTCTATCTCTACGTTTCTTTTGTGTTCTTTAATTGTCGATTTTGCAACATAAAATAAAATGCGATAAAATTAAACCTAAGCTATTATGATACAAGATACAGGATACTGATACATGATACTCAGATTGAGACTGACTTCGAAGATTATACAAAGGGTCATGTTATGCGGTGGCAAGTCTTTATGTATGAAACAGAGATAGAAAGGGTAATTAATATAAATATCGCAAGTTCATTAATTGTGTTAAAGATATAACTATGGTTCCGCTTTCCCTTGACGTACACCTCTCGATGATCGGTTGTGTTCCCACATCTCTGTGGCGAAACAGGGATGAATGTATGAACACAAGGTTGCTTCCATCTCTAGAAGTACTTCTCACTTTAGTTAACACATTCTTCTAACCTTCTCTCGATATGTAGAATGGCATCTTCACTTCTACTCTCACAGGTGAAGATGCCGTTTAGCATGCTTCAGCTAAACATATTTATTTCTTTAGCACAGATTAATTTACTTCTTTATTTCATTCTAATTTCCAAGGGATTAAGAAAACATCATCGAGAAAGCGATTAATGGAGGAACGAAAATAGACAGAAAGATGGAGATGAAAATGATCATGACATTCAATACTAATATTTAGCATCTGATACATGGTGTGAATGATAGAGATTAAGAAGATGAATACAATTTATGATAAGAGATAGAAACGAATACAGAAAAGTGCCAACATCTTGACACAGATATGGACGGTGGATGTGCTTATCCACGAATGGAGTGAATAGAAGGAAGAGCTTCCCGCTCGAACTTGCTTGTCCGGTAGAAGTGACCTTGGTACAGAGCTTCACGGCAGGGATAGAAAGGATTTGCCCTAAGACTCACCTCTTGGCCTTGTCTCTTAAATCTTCCTGGATCTTCTCTGATTAGGCTCTCAAACCAGTGTAAGCACATGAAATTTGATGATGCGATGATATGCGATACTACTTCTAGATGTATGCATTATTAATGAAATGCTTGTAGTATACTATGCATTGTCACAAGTTTCTTTTTGTTGGAAGCTAGTATAATGCCACCACAAGTTTCTATGAATGAATCGAGGTCGAACACAGGGATTACGTAGTTAATGCGTTACGTTCATGATATATGCGACCGAGAGTTTTTAATTTAATAAAAGATTGGTTTATACAGGTATTTAAAATTGCGGTAAAGTAAAGTTGCAGTAATAAAATAAAATGCGATAAAAGTAAACCTAAGCTAATATGATACAAGTTACAGGATACTGATACATGATACTGAGATTGACACTGACTGTGAAGATTATACAAAGGGTCGTGTTATGCGGTGGCAAGTCTTTATATATGAAACAAAAATAGAAAGGATAATTAATATAAAAATCGCAAGTTCATTAATTGCGTTAAAGATTTAACTACCCTTCCGCTTTCCCTTAGTGTACACCTCTCGATGATCGGCCGCGTTCCCACATCTCAGTGGTGAAACAGGAATGAACGTAATGAACGCAAGGTTGCTTCCATCTCTAGAAGTACTTCTCGCTTTAGTTAACACATTCTTCTAACCTTCTCTCGACAAGAAGAATGGCATCTTCACTTCTGCTCGAACAGGTGAAGATGGCGTCTAGTATGCTTTAGCTAAACATCTTTTATTTCTTTAGCACATATTAATTTACTTGTTTAATTCTTTATAATTACCAAGCGATTAAGAAAACATCATGGAGAAAGAGATTAATGGAGGAACGAAAATAGACAGAAAGATGGAGATGAAGATGATCATGACATTCAATACTAATATTTAGCGTCTGATACATGGTGTGAATGATAGAGAGTAAGAAGATGAATACAATTAATGATAAGAGATAGAAACAAATACAGAAGGGTGCCAACGTCTTGACACAGATCTGGATGGTAGATTTGTGTGCTGGCGAATGGAGTGAATGGAAGGAAGAGCTTCCCTCTCAGGCTTGCTCGTCCGATAGAAGTGATCTTGGTACAGAGCTTCCACGGCGGGGATAGAAAGGATTTTCCCTGAGACTCACCTCTCGACCTTATGTCTTAGATCTTCCCGGATCTTCTCCAATCAGCACTCAGACCAGTCTCTCTCTCAATATACAAATATCAAAATATGCCCGTATCAAGTATATTTTCCAATAGAATTTCAGAGGCTATTTATAGGCTCTGCTTTGACTCTCTGACTTGTGAACCCGACTTTATTGTATGGAAATTCCGGAAATGGTGGAGTGAACATTCCTTCTGTTACGCGATCTATCCCATCAAAAATGCACAAGAGTCAGCTGTACACGCGTCTAGATCCTCTGCAATTGCGTTGCTCTTTTGCATCTTCGATCGTTTCCCCACATGCGGTGTTGCTTTTGATTACTACATGCGGTTAATGTTGCGTTGATCGTTTAGATCTTGATCGATTGTCGCATTCGCCGTCATTGTATTGATCGTCCATTCATTTTTGAATTATTGGCACAATGCGACGTCAATGCGTTGTTCATTTTCCCTTGAGCCATGAACGCATATGGTGACTTGATTTCCTGCAAAACAGACTTGAAATATACTTTCCTACCATCGCAATCGTGTCAGTGGGTGTATTGACGACAATTTCTAATTCTTGCATTTCTTAGCTAATTTCTCTACAATTGACGCTACTTACCTTCCTTTTGGCCACAATATCTACATAAAGCAGTATAAATAACTTGTATATCTACAAATTATCACACCCCCAAATTTAGATATATGCTTGTCCTCAAGCATATCTTCTACTAAGGCAATAATGCTCAATTTCTATCCTAAATTTTGCGTCAATTGGTTGCTCCGAATACTTCACCTAGGCACATAACTTAACAACGCAATTTCCTTCTATCATTGAAAATTCATAACAAAGCCCTACTTTATTCTTCTATACAACAAATTTCTGCTAAAAAATGCTTTTCTAGTTTCAAAAAGAATGTTTACCTCTTCTTGTCAAAACAACTTGATGCGTCTGGATGCGGTCGTCAAACTTTGCGTCATTTATTAGAGACTATTGATCGTGGTTACACCCTTCGTTTTGGCTCGTCCCCATGGGTGTCATGCGAACATCCACTACGGTTGTGTACCAATCTCAACTTTAACTCATGAATTTTTCTTTCTCGTTTTTCTCTTTTCATATTGCGTTGTTCTTGGAAACCCACCTTCATTTTGGCTTGCTTCCACGAGTGTCATGCGAACATCCAACTACGAGCAGGCTCCTTTCACGACTTAACTCTTATCAGGTTGGGATTGTTTTTAAGGTTTCCCTTGCGTTGACATTGGAGTTTATATGAAAATTTATAATTTTTTTTTTGGAGATGAGCACATTTTTCTTAATTACTACATACTCTTGATTTCATCTGCTCAAACTGTAGAGATGCAAGTTATTTATGCTGCCTATATAGATATTGCGGCCAAACGAGAAGGAATATGCGTCGATTGTATGAAAAGTAGCTAAAAAATACAATAATTATGAATTATCGCAATTACACGCACTAACATCGTCAAGATCGTTTGCGATCAAGGTTCAACGAGAAATTGAACAACGCATCTCTGTTACATTGCGCCTGTCAATCAACAACGAGGAGACGATTAACACCATGACGGTGCAATGCGACAGTCGATCCTGAGTTGATTTTCAACCGCATGTGGTAATAAAAACAACTCCACATGCAAGCAACCGATCGAAAGATGCAGCTGAGCAACGCAAACACAGAGGATTGTGACACGTGTACAACTAACTGTTGTGCAGATTTGACGGTCTAAGTGCATAACAGAAGGAATATTTATTCCTCCATTTTCGGAATTTCCATAAAAAGAAGTGGGGTCCACTAGCCAAGAGTCAAAGTTTTTTCACCTATAAAAACCTCCATAGAATTCAGAGAAGATATACTTGATACGGGTATAATTGATACGAGGGCTAATTGTTGTTGGATTATTGAAAGAAAGGCTAAGCTGAGTACTGATCGAAAGAAATCCAGGAAGAGAAGAGACAAGGACGAGAGGTGAGTCTCAGTGCGAATCTGCCAGATCCCCGCCGTGAAGCTCTGTTCTTAGATCCCTACTAGCGGTTGAGGAAGCCTGAGAGGGAACCTCATCCTTTCATTCACTTCATCCATGCTGTGTCACACCCCGCCCTAGACTAACCTCTAAGCCTGAGAAAGGGCGTGACTGCAGCAGTTATCAACCCTTTGGTTGACACTTACTGCCTAATAACTCTTTTGGAATTACTCTAATACCAAAATATAAACTATATACAGCGAAATGTCTTTAGGCCAAAATTTATTAATTTAGAAGCAGAACATATTTAGAGTCATTACAACACTAGATTTACAAGTCCCAAAACCCAAAAACCCTAGTCCCTATATGAACAACAGTAACATGTATACAATATTAACAGTAACCACCTAAACCGACGGGTTACAAATCCCTTATTCCTTTAGTGGCAGAGCAGATGTAAAGCTATCTTCAGATGATTTGACCGCTACCTGTGGGGGGGAAAGGAAAACATTTGAAAACGGGGTGAACTTGCGCCCAGTGAGTGACTTAATAAAGGTAATTGATTCTCATGCAAAATTTTAATAAAGAGTTTAACTGAAATATAAGATTCTAGGCATAAAACACATAAAGTTGTTTTAATCATAAAACAGTAAAACTATTTCTCAGTTGAGAATAACCCTTACTGTGGATAAAACAATTCGAACACCAACTGCTAGTCAAGAGAGAACCCTTTTGTTCAATCTCTGACTCTAACTACGTGCACGTGGCCATACTAAGTACCATCATACCTTAGGTACTTCTGTTCAGATACCTTCTCAAACGTCCTTCAGTATCTGGTTGGTTTGGTACCTTCTCAAACGTCCTTCAGTACAATAGATACCTTCTCAAATGTCCTTCAGTATCTAGTTGGGCAGATACCTTCTCAAACGTCCTTCGGTATCACGTTTTAAGTAAAACTAGTAGTAAATGACTTTCTCTTTAAAGCATGTAACACATATAAAAACATGGCTTTAAAGGAACTAAGCATGCTGAGTATATCTAACACATATAAATCGCTTTTCAACAATTCTTCAACAACATGCATGCGTTTAAAATATAATTCATAGTTTGCTTGGAAATCACTTTGTAAAACTAGCTGGCATGAGAATAATCTTCTTTAAAACATGCTTTCGATAACATGTTGTAATCAAACATTTTAAGCAAGTCAAAACTTTTTAGCCGCTAACCTTGATTGCTTAGGAGCTTTTCACTCTAGTAGCTCTCTTTTCTACCTCGGGCTCCCTTTTCACTCCTAAAATCTAGATTCAACTTACAACTCAAATTACTCATAGTTATAAATCTTATTTTGAGATAATTTCTTCTACAAACATATTCTAAAATGTCTCAGGATGCTTACTCTAAAATTCGAGCTCAGAACCTCTCTTGGTTTGGCCGGAATCACGGAATCTTCAAGACTGGCCCAAACTGATCCGATAGCTAACCTTTCTATCTTCTTCTCAGTTTCCAGCCCGATCCCTTCGAGCTTTTCCTCTGGCAGCCCATCCTGAAAACTAGACGTTCAGAGCTTTCAGGTGGCTTTGAAATCACTCCAAATGAACAAGTAAATTCCGAGAACTCCTTGTCCCAAGTTGATGCATCCTCTTCAGATCTCACTATCCAATGTGTCCTCTATTACTAACGCATGGATTTGGCTCCAACACAAGGTTTGCTCATCTCTCCCACTCTTTTTATGGTATTTCTGAACTGTGATCTAAAAATGAAGTCTTTTGGCCCTATTTATAGGCGTCCAAACCTTCCCCCGAGTTGACACCACCTACTTGGCTGCATGGTCAACTGTCTCCTTCTCACCCTATCAACGCAATGCTGTGATCATCGCAAGCTAAGTGTCTTCCTCCCATGTTGCCAACGTATGAGCCTCCAATTTGATGCCACCACCTAGAATTCTTAAGGCTTAAGGCTTTCCTCCCAAGAAGACACAAGGTTTTGATGATGTTTTCCTGTTCATCTCATCCTTTGTATGCGTCCAACTCTTGGATGTTCAACATATAATCCATACTCAATGCATAGCCTATCATCAATGCATAGCAAGCCAATTCACTCTCATTACAATTCAACTTAGCCATCGCAAGAAGCTAACCATCACAATGCATAGGGTGACCGTCCATCCTCGATACATGGCTCACTAGGTAGCATCGCATGGCTTGCTTGGCATAGGCGCTTGGTCCTGGCTACCAACGCAGACGCGCGCTGCATAGGCTGGTCACTCGATGCATGGGCGCACTGGCCGGTCAACGCATTGGGCGTGCTTGGCCGCATGGGCTATGCGCGGCCCTTGATGCTTCGTCGGGTGCTTCAGCGCATAGGCATGCTGCTTAGACCCATGGGCGTGCGGCGTATGCAGACCATCGCCCGCTCGCTCGGCCGCATGGGCGTGCTTGGCCACATGGGTTGTGCGCTTGGCTGCATGGCAGGGCACCTCGATGCACGACACGGCTGTTTGGTAGGGCTCTCAACGCATAGGCGTGGCCGGTCGGCAATGCGCTCAATGCATGGCCGTCTGGCCGAGGCTGCTCGACGCATTGCAAGGGTGCGGGCCGAGGCTGCTCGACGAATGGCATGGGCGCTGGCCGAGGCTGCTCGACGCATGGGCTGCCTTTCCATGCATGCTTCGCCTACTCGTGTGCCTTCCAATGCATCATCTCCTTTTTCCTTCTTCAGCCTCATGCCTTCACAAACCACTCTTCCAATGCATCAACACACAAAATTCTATACTTAGCCAAATTTCGAAATTTTTCCCAAAAGTTAAACTTCCAAATTTCCTCTTTTCTTCAAATCTCCACTTTTTCCTCTACCATTCCACACTAGTTTCCACATCAACCTACTCATCACACTAGTCTTAGTAAGGAACATAATCAAGTAGAGAAATTAGGATTCGGGGTTCACATTTACCTCCCTTTTATAAAAATTTCGTCCTCGAAATTTCGCTACAAGTCTGTCAACTAAACAACTGTGGGTACTTATTTCGGATTTGCTCTTCAGCTTCCCATGTTGCTTCTTTCGTGCTATGGTTTCGCCATAGTACCTTTACCAATGGGATTGTCTTATTCCTTAAGACTTGTTCCTTTCTGTCAAGGATCTCCACTGGTTCCTTTTCATAAGACAAATTTTCTCTCAACTATACCGGTTGCTTAGCAACACATGGGTAGGATCTGGCACATACTTTCTAGGCATTGCCACATGAAACACATCATGAATACGAGATAATTCTGAAGGTAAATCCAATCGATATGCCATTGGGCCAACTCTTTCTATTATCCCGTAAGGTCCAATATATCTGGGGCTTAATTTCCCTTTCCTAACGAATCTGAGTATTCCTTTCCACGGAGATAACTTCAGAAATACTTTATCACCAACTTCAAACTCTAAATCTCTTCTCTGCTTATCAACGTAACTCTTTTGCCTATCTCGAACCGTCTTAAGATTATCTCTTATAATCTGAACGTTGTCTAATGTCTGTTGCACCAGTTCTTGACCTAGTAATTTCCTTTCCCTAACTTCGTTCCAACATATCGGAGTCCTACATGGTCTTTCGTATAATGCCTCATACGGTGCCATCCCGATACTCGAATGGTAACTGTTGTTATATGCAAATTCGATTAACGACAGATGCGTATCTCAACTGCCCTTAAATTGCAATACACATGCTCCCAGCATGTCCTCTAATGTATGGATTGTCCGCTCAGACTGACCATCCATCTGTGGATGAAAAGCAATACTAAAGTATAACTTGGTTCCCATATCTTTCTGCAAACTAAGCCAAAACTTCGATGTAAATCTAAAGTCTCGATCTGATACAATTGAAATTGGAGCTCCAAACTGACTCACAATTATTGATGGTTTTATAACGCGTTCGGTATGTATGATATTAAATGCTCATAATGATGTGATACTACTACTAGTTATGCGTTAATTAGGGATTGCTTAGGTAGTATGCCCTGCGTTGTCACAAGTTTCCTTACAATGGAACCAAGTGTAATTCCACCGTAAGTTTCTCAGTAAAATAAAGGAAAGCGGTAAAAACGCGATAAAACATAAAAATACAATATACTTAAGCTAGATGTTACAATGTACAGGCTTTATGTGTAAGATACTAGGATTAAGGCGGACTGTGAAGATTGTGCAAAGACGTGGGATGTGACGACAAGTCTTGTGAACCGATTAGAAAGAGAAAGATAAGGAATATAATGAAAGAGAGATAGAACAAATACAATTCGATGGAGATCTGCTTGCTAGATCAGATGATTTCAATGGTAGGAAGAGCTTCCCTCTCAGGCTTGCTCCACCGATAGCAGGGGTCTCGGCACGGAGCTTCAATCGGGTATATGATAGGTCAGATTTGAGATTTACCTCTCGGCCTTATCTCGTTCTCTTCCCGGATTTTTTCTCTTCAGCACTCAGCTCAGCCTTTTCTCTCTAAAATCTTACAGCACTTAGCCCAGTATCAAATAGCATATTTTTCTCTGAAATTGCTGGGTATTTATAGGAGCAAATCTTTGACTCCGGCCTTGTGGTCCCATCTTGATTGTTATGGTAATTCCAAAGATGGAGGGATATTATTATGGAGGAATATTATTCCTTCTGTTATGCAATCAGACCATCAATTCTGCACAACCGTTAGTTGTACACGTGTCTCAATCCTCCACTCTCGCGTTGCTCAGCTGCATCTTTCGATCATGGGCTCACATGCGGTGTTTGCTTTTATTACCACATACGGTTGAAGCATAGCTCTGGATCGACTGTCGCATTGCGCCGTTACTTCGGTAATCGTCTCTTCATGGTTGATCAATGGGTGTAATGTGACAGAGTTGCGTTGATTAGTTTCTCATGAGCCTTGAGCGCAAGCGGTGACTTAGTCTCTTGCAAAACAGAGTAAAGTTTGGTTTGTCCTCCATTCTTTTTGCGTTAGTAGGTGTAATTACAAAAATTTATAATTATTGTCATACTAGGATAATTTTCATACAATTTGCGCATAATTACTAACTTTTGGCCGCAATATCTAGATAAGGTGGCATAAATAACTTGTATTTCTACAAGTTATCAACAACTCGATCAACATACAACTTAGCTAATTGGTCTAGGGTATAAGTAACTTTAACAGGTAAAAATTTAGCTATTTTTGTCAATCTATCCACAATTACCTATATACCATCATAGCTCGCTGGTGTCTTAGGTAATCCAAATAGGAAATCTATCGTAATATGCTCCCATTTCCACTCTGGTACTGGGAGTGGATTAAGTAATCTTGCTGGCCTCTGTCTTTCTGGTTTAACTTGTTGACATATTAGGCACCTGTCAACATATTCTATTATCTCTTTTTTCATACCAGGCCACTAGTACAATCTTTTTAATGTTCTGTACATTTTCTTACTGCCCGGATGCATAGCATAGGCCGAACTATGTGCCTCCTCTAGAATGGCTTGTTTAAGTGCTAAGTTCTTAGGTACGTATATCCTACCCTCTTTTAGTAGCACTTTGTCGGCTCTTAATTGGTAGTCTGTCCTCAATCCCTTATCCACTTCTTCAGCTAACTTCTGAAGATCGGAATCCTTTAATTGTTCACGTAGAATATCTTCTATGAGCGTAGGACGCACTTGAAATGAAGCTAATAACCCTCCTTTTTGACCGATTGATAATGCTGCCCTAGCATTATACAACTCATGAATCAGTGTACCCTTTACTGAATTGATACTAGCTCTAGTTAATCTGGCTTTTCGACTTAGAGCGTCAGCTACCACATTTGCTTTACCTGGGTGATAGTCAATTGTGCAGGCATAATCTTTGATAAGCTCGATCCATCTTCTCTGTCTCAAGTTCAGCTCCTTCTGATCAAAGATATACTTTAGACTCTTATGATCCGTAAATATGTGACAACACTTACAAAACAGGTAATGTCTCCATAACTTTAGAGCTAACACAACTGCGACTAACTCTAAATCTTGCATAGGGTAGTTACATTCATGCTTCTTTAACTGTCGAGAAGCATAAGCTACTACCTTTCCCTCCTGTATTAGCACACGTCCTAACCCTTGTCGAGATGCATCAAAATAGACTTCAAATTCCTTACCTGGTATAGGTAGAGTTAATACTGGTGCTGACACTAACCTCTTTTTCAACACCTAAAAACTATGCTCGCATTCTGGCGACCACAAAAACTTCGCATCTTTTCTGCTAAGGTTTGTCAATGGTACAGCTATCTTAGAAAAGCCCTCCACGAATCTCCTATAATAACCTGCTAAACCCAGAAAACCGCGTACTTCGATTACATTCAAGGGTCGTTCCCAATTGATTATTGCTTCTATCTTTTGGGAATCTATGCTAACTCCATCAACTGAAACTATATGCCCAAGAAATACAACTTGGTTTAACCAAAAATCACACTTACTAAATTTGGCATATAACTTCTTTTCCCTTAGCATCTGCAACACCATCCTTAAATGTTCTTTGTGCTTCTTTGCACTACTAGAATACACTAGTATATCGTCTATAAAAACTATCACAAACTGATCCAGATAAAGATGAAATATCCTATTCATCAAGTCCATAAATACCGCAAGAGCATTTGTCAATCCAAACGGCATTACTAGGAACTCATAATGTCCATATCTAGTTCTGAATGCAGTCTTTGGAACATCTGTAACATCCCGCATCTTTTCATTATTTATTAATAATGTAATTTTTCCTTTTTCAAGAATTGTCCTCAGTTGAACGGCGTGTTTGGAATTTTGAGTTTAAAGTATAAGTGTGAAGATTTAAGTGTTGCCGTGGAAATTATTCAAAATTATTCAATTTTCAAATTCAATTGAAAAGTTATGGCAGGAATTAATTATATTTGGAAAAAGGAAAGGAATTAAATAGTATAAAGTGTAATAAGGAAACGATTTAATCACAATTATACTATTTTCCTTTTTATTATTATTATTATTATTATTATTATTTTATTTTATTTTTTTTAAATAAAAAGGACCTCCCTCACGCCATCTCTCTTGCGCGAGCCCCCCCTCCGTTTTCTTCTTCCACGCCGCCACACCTGTACCGCCTTCTCATCCGTCCAAACGCTGTCTCTTATACACATCTAGATGTGTATAAGAGACAGGTCAGACACGTTGCCCACCGCCGCTTCCACTTTGACCACCCACCATGCCGACTTTACCTAAGTCTGAGACTAGCCTTCTGTTCGCGCATCCACTGCCTCGCTGCCGCTTTGATTGCCAACCGCAGCACCTCCTAGCTTCTGTTCTTCGTCTGCCACTTTCATCATCTTTGGGTTCGCCGGATTCAACAGTTTTAGGTAAGCCTTTTGTGAAGTATTGGGTGGAAGGTTGGGTTCCATTAAGTTTGGAATGAAGGTTAACTTATTCAAATTATTTTTGGCCTTAGATTTAAATCTAGGGAACTGTTGGAGTGGCTGTCCAGCAGGTTCAAGAACGTTCGACAAGAGTTTTGGTAAGAGATATAGTCCTTATGGTTGGTTTGTGAGCATGCTCTGATTACTAAATTAAGTTTGACTTTACCCTTGTATCGTTAAGGTTCCAAGTTGTCGTCCATTGGGAGTTAAATTCTGTGGGAAGGAGATTTTTGGAGTGGTTGTTAATCAATTCCTTGGGTAAGCTTTTGGGTATTGTGGTTTTGAATCTGAGATGTCGCAATTATTTTTAGAAAGAAACTTAATGGTTGTATTCGTATGTTAGGGTCGTTTGGTTGTCTAAGTTTATCTATGGAATTTGGATTTAGGTAAGTAATCTTACCACTGGAACTGTCCACGGGCCAACCTTTATTTCTATGCTAGCGTGATGAGTGTATGGTAAATGTTAGCATGTTAACTGATAGTATGACCAGAATTAAGTACGTTCTGGCACGAGTTCTGTTTTGTTTAAATATACACCTATGCACTTGATCGTTAGTATGAGGCGGTATGTGTTTCCATATGTTAATATTTGATCTGCTGATGTTGTGGAACTATGATGTTAAGGTATACATGAATGTTGTAGAAAATTTTGTTGAGGATTATGTGTATGTGGTAGAGCCATGGTATCGAGGATTACATGTATGTCATAGAGTCGTATGGTGTTGATTTTTGAACGTTGAGCTGTGTGAATGTCCTCACTAATGAGTTAGATGCTCACTAGTTTTGTGTTTCCTTCGGGATTCACCAGTTTTGTGTTTCCTTCGGGATTCATCAGTTTTGTGTTTCCTTTGGGATTCACCAGTTTGTGTTTCCTACGGGATTCACCAGAGGTAGTGGGCATACTTAACTATAGTAGGATAGGACTCAATCTCTTACCTGTTGCATGTGTTTATCTGCCATAGGTGGGTATCTAGAGGACATTGATGCCTAGCCTGACCCCAGTGGTGGGGTTACTTACTGATTATTTCATACTCATTCTTTCTTATATTAATGTTTCGGGTAAAGGTAAAGATGTACCAGCGATGGCACAGCGGAATTTGTGATAGTGCCACTGGGACTAGTTTTTACATTTCTGCATCATGAAATTTAGAGTCCTTATATTTTTCCTTAATATTTAGTTTTATTGTTTGAAACTTATTATGAAGGATTGTTTTTTTAAAATTTTTTATTTTTAATAGTCTTTACGAATTATGGGTACCCTATTATTGTTTTTAATAATTGCATTTAACAAATGTCTTTTGAACTTCTCCTGTTTATTTAGCATTTATTTCAACGTAACTGAGTGTTGTTTTAAATTCTATGCATGCATTTATTTTAGTAACGGCTTAACCTAAGTCCTAGGGGGTCGGGTCATTACAGTTGGTATCAGAGCCCATGTTTTGGGTACTGTAGACTGACTTACTACGTAAGGGTAGATAGTCCCTGTGGCCAGTAACGGATTCCTCGTCATCGCCAGGTACGTTCTACTAACGAAAGTTTCAATGCATATATGAGAACAGTGATGTAGTGTTTTAAATGCATCATGTCTGAGAAAGGCCCAGAAATAGTTAATTAACGTACGAACTTATGACAGGACATGGCACCTAAACATAGAACAAGGAAAATAGTTAGAGAAGAAATGCAAGTAGAGAGAGAGGAGAGTAGTTAAACTGCTCCGGCGGCGTCAATTCCGCCTGTGCCCAAGTGGATGAAAAGGCAATGGAAGCCCGAATTAGTGAAGTTGTTGCAACCGCTCTGATGGGGAAACTACAGGAACTAATCCGTAGCACGATGGCAGGACAACCTGCCCAGACTCAGGCTCAGGAGCAACTAGTGCCACCTGAGCCGTTACGACAGACTCGTCCGCAGGACAAGGACACGCTGGGCCTGTCTTATGAGGCCAAACATCTGAGGGATTTTCGGAAGTATGACCCTCACCGCTTTGATGGATCGTTACGGGACCCCACAAAGGCAGAAATATGGTTGTCATCTATCGAGACAGTATTCCATTTTATGAGGTGCCCAAAAGAGCACAAACTGCAATATGCAGTCTTCATGCTGACTGGTAACGTGGAGATCTGGTGGCGTTCGGCAGAAAAGATGATCGATATTGGAGGTGAACTTGCAACCTAGGAGCAGTTCAAGGAACACTTTTATGAGAAGTACTTTTCGACCAACATCGGATACAAAAAGCAGGCAGAATTCTTAAACTTGAAGCAGGGCATTATGTCGGTGGAGGAATATGAGCAAGAGTTCGATAAGCTGTTTCATTTTGCTCCTGAGCTAGTGGCCACCGAGGCAGCGAGGACTGAGAGATTTATCCAGGGCCTGAGGAGCGGGCTATGAGGGATGGTGCATGCCTTGGATCTCAAGACGCATGTTGTGGCATTGCGAATCGCTGTGAAGATTGATGCCGACTCCAGGGGGGAGAGGAATACAGGAGGTCACTTGGGATTAGCACCTCCACAGGTCAGAAAAGGAAGGCTGAGCAAAGGACTCTCGAGCATCAGCAGAGGGGTCAGAGCAAATTACATGCTCCACGTCAGCGGGGACAACAGAGTACCTAGGCTGGGAATGGCAGGGAGGATAGACTAATATGCACCACTTACAGTAAGCAACACTAGGGACGTCGTTTAACCGGCTCTAGGATTTGTTTTTGTTGTGGCCAGAAGGGGTATATGGCAGATAGATGCCCGAGGAGGTATGCGCCTGAGCACAGAAGCCAGCCCGTAGGCTCATTCCAGGGAGGCCCGAATCGCCAGCAACAGTAGGGAAAGATATTTTCTACCACTTGGCGTGAGACCGAAAAGTCAGGCACCGTGGTGACAGGTACGCTTCCCATTTTAGGACACCATGCTCTTGTTTTATTTGACTCTGGCTCTTTGCACTCGTTTATATCTGCTGTATTTGTGAGACATGCCATGTTAAACTCAGAACCGTTGCCATTTACATTGTCTATTTCCACTCCATCAGGAGAGATCATGTTAGATACAGAAAAGATAAAAGCATGTCAGGTAGAGGTAGCCAATCGCACATTAGATGTAACCCTGATAATTTTAGATATGAGAAATTTAGATGTTATATTAGGCATGGATTGGTTAGTTGCTAACCATGCCAACATAGATTGCTCCTGTAAGGAGGTCATCTTTAACCCTCCAAGAGCAGCTAGTTTTAAGATTAAAGGGGATGGGACTGCAGTCCTACCCAAGGTGATATTCGCATTGAAGGCCAGTAGGCTATTTGACAAAGGAGCCTGGGGCTTTATGGCTAGTGTGGTGGTCACCAGGGAGAATGAAGTCACCTTGACTTCGGAGCCAGTAGTGAGGGATTTTAAAGATGTGTTTCCAGAAGATCTTCCTGGATTGCCCCCACAATGGGAGATAGATTTTGCCATTGAGTTGGAGCTAGGCACAACCCCTATTTCGAGGGCTCTGTACAGGATGGCCCCGACAAAGTTGAAGGAACTAAAGGTCCAATTGCAGAAGTTGTTGGACAAGGGTTTCATATGCCTTAGCGTGTCACCATGGGGTGCACCTATTTTGTTTGTGAAAAAGAAGGATGGATCATTTTGTCTGTGCATTGATTATAGAGAGTTGAACAAGGTGACCGTCAAGAATAAATACCCCCTTCCCAGGACCGATGATTTATTTGACCAGTTATAGGGAGCTACGGTATTCTCTAAAATTGATCTCCAGTCAGGATACCACCAGCTGAGGATAAAGGACAGTGACATTCCCAAGAATACTTTTCGTTCGAGGTATGGACATTATGAGTTCATAGTAATGTCATTCGGTCTAATGAATGCACCAGCAGTGTTCATGGATCTGATGAATAAGGTGTTGATAGAATTCCTCAACACCTTCATGATTATTTTTATTGATGATATCTTAATTTATTCCAAGACAGAAGCCGAGCATGAGGAGCATTTGCGGAAAGTTCTGGAGACATTGAGGGCCAATAAGCTATATGCTAAGTTTTCTAAATGTGAATTTTGGTTGAAGCAAGTGTCTTTTCTAGGGTATGTGGTATCCAAGGAAGGTGTCTCTGTGGATCCTGCAAAGGTGGAGGCAGTTACGGGTTGGGCTCGTCCAACCACGGTCAGTGAGGTGCGCAGTTTGCTGGGGTTAGCAGGCTACTACAGACGGTTTGTGAAGAACTTCTCATGCGTAGCTGCCCCATTAACTCAGTTGACCCGGAAGGGAGCAACATTTTTTTGGAATGAGGCTTGTGAAAACAGTTTCCAGAACCTCAAGTAGAGGCTGGTTTCATCCCCTGTTCTTACAGTACCGGACGGATCAGGTGGTTTCATCATTTACAGTGATGCATACAAGAAGGGGTTGGAATGCGTATTGATGCAGCAGGGCAGAGTAGTTGCTTACGCTTCACGTCAGCTGAAGAAGCACGAACGGAATTATCCCACACATTACTTGGAGTTAGCGGCAGTGGTTTTTGCTGTCAACATCTGGAGACATTACTTGTATGGAGAAAAGATACAGATCTTCATCGACCACAAGAGTTTGAAGTACTTTTTCACTCAGAAGGAGTTAAACATGAGGCAAAGAAGATGGTTGGAACTAGTAAAGGATTATGAATGTGAAATTTTGTACCACCCAGGAAAAGCAAGCCTAGTGGCAGATGCTTTAATCAGAAAGGTGGCCCATTCAGCAGCTCTCATTACCAGACAGACTCACTTATGCAAGGAACTCGAGAGGGCAGAGATTGCAGTAGTTGTGGGAAAGGTCACGGCACAGTTAGCACAGTTGTTGGTGCAACCAAGCCTAAGGCAGAAGATTATTGAAGCACAGCGAGACAACCCTTATCTGAAAGAGAGAGTTCGTAGAGCGGAGTCAGGCCAGGATAACGAATTCTCAGTGTCAGCAAAAGGTGGCCTCCTTTATCAAGGGCGTTTGTGCGTGCTGGCGGTTTGTGACATTAAGGATGAGTGTTGTCAGAGGCTCATAGTTCCCTATTTTCGATCCACCCCGGCAACACCAAGATGTATCAGGATCTCAAGTGTTACTACTGGTGGAATGTGAAACCCGAATTTCCATTTTTTCCTACTTAAGCAGGTGAATAAGGGATTAACTAGGAGAAAGTTAAATCCTATGTTGAAGAAAAAGGAAATTTCTAAGTGTTAAATAGATTTTTCTTGAGTAGTTGAGTTAAGCTTAAATTGATGGAAAATTGACTAAGTGTTGGACTAGGCAGTGCTATGCATTGGCCATAAGATCTTGGAAAGATTACTTGGGTAAAGGAAAAAATTTGGAAATTTGGCTAAGTATAGAATGTTGTGTGGTATGCGCTGGTGAAGGAAGATGGTTGTGTGTAATGCGTTGGAAGGGACAAATGCATTGAAAGAGGTTGTATTGATGCGTTGGAAGGGTTGTTGTTGGATGGCATGCGGCTGAAGGAAGGAAAATGGAAGTGATGCGTTGAAGGGTTGCATGGCACAAGCGTAGGTGAGGACACAGGCAAGGCATGCGGCATGCGTCGAGCGCCCATACACAGCGCGCAGCCCATGCGTAGAGCAGGCCAAGCATTGCCAAATGCCCAGCCATGCCGAGCACTGCCGAGCGAGCCGAGCGTGTATGCATCGTTGCCCAGCGCCCATGCCAAGCACCATGCATCGATGTCAAACGAACGATGCGTTGATGCCGAGCGAGCTGTGCATCGAGGACGAGCGACCATCCTATGCATTGGTGATGGCTGGCTCTTGTGATGGCTAAAATAGATTGTGATGGTAGTGAGATGGCTTGCACGATGGATACATTGGACAAAGGCCATGCGATGAGCTAGGTTGGATGCATTGGATACATTGGATGTTGGATGCGTTGAACGTTGGATGCGTTGGATACGTTCGATGCGTTGGATGTGTTGGACGTTGGATGCGTTGGATGCGATGGATGCGACAGTGCAATACTATGCGTTGGTGATGCACTATGTGTTGGTGATATGCTATACATTGATTATAGGATATGCATTGAGTATGGACTATGTATTGAACATCCAAGAGTTGGACGTATATAAAGGATGAGATCACCTAAAAAAAAACGTCATCAAACCATGTGTCTTCTTGGGAGGAAAGCCTTAAGCCATAAGAATTTGAGGTGGTGGCATCAGATTAGAGGCTCATGTGTTGGCAACGTGGGAGGAAGGCACTTAGCTTGCGTTGATCACAGCATTGCGTTGATGGGGTGAGAAGGAGACACTTGGCCATGCAGCCAAGTAGGTGGGGTCAACTTGGGGGAAGGTTTGGACGCCTATAAATAGGGCCAAAAGACTTCATTTTCATATCAAAATTCAGAAATACCGTAAAAATAGGGGGAGAGTTGAGCAAACCTTGTGTTGGAGCCAAATCCATGCGTTAATCATAGAGGACGCATTGGACAGTGAGGTCTGAAGAGGACGCATCAACTTGGGACGAGAAGTTCTCCCAATTTACTCATGCGGTTGGAGTGATTCCAAAGCCACATGAAAGCTCTAAATGTATAGTTTTAAGGGTAGGGCTACCGGAGGAAAAGCTCAGAGGGATCGGGCTATAAATTGAGAAGAAGATAGGCTGTCAGATCAGCTTGGGCCAGTCTTGAAGATTCTGTGATTCCGGCCAAACCACGAAGAATTCTAAGCTCAAAATTTCGGGTAAGCTTCTTGAGACATTTTAGAATATTTTTGTAGAAGGGAGTATCTCAAAATAAGGTCTAGAACTATGAGTAATCTAAGCTGCAATTTGAATCTGGATTCTAGGGGTGAAAAGGGAGCCCGAGGTAGAAAAGAGAGCTACTAGAAAAGCTCCTAAGCAATCAAGGTGAGTGTTTACTTAGTTTTATGCGTTGATATGTGGATAAATGCATATGTAAGTTCCAAATGCATGCTTATGATGTTATGTTGTTGCCATGATATTGTTTGTGAAATTGCTATGGAAACTGAGATTATACCCAGATTACATAAGTTAGCATGTTTAATAAAAGGTGCTTGGCGGGAAAATATAGTCGGTCTCGGTCGGCGAGAAATGATAGTCGGTGACAACCGGCGGGAAATATAGTCAAGTACCTAAGCATGACTAGCGGGAAAAGAATTGTCGATGTGCACAATTTCCATAAAAAATTTTATGTGATTGATAATGTGTCCATGATATGAGCATGCCACGTATAGCATGGAACTGGAGGATGATAATTGAATGAATGTATACATGATCATGCATAGATTATACTAGAATTGTGATTATGTGATTGCTTTCCCAAAAATATGTTTGCAAAAGTGATTATTATTCTAAAAGAACCACTCACTTGGCTTAGTAGCTCACACTCTTCCAAATGTTTTCTTATACCCCCCCTCCCCTAGGTAGCAAAAGGTGAGGAGTTCCAGGGTTGTTGTTGTAAACTTGTATTTAAGTCCTGGAGTTGTAAGAACATCAAATTGTTGTAATGAAATGGGCCTACTTAATCAATTGATTATTCAATTTTTACATTGGTATCAGAGTTATTTCCATAAGAGTTATTAGGCAGTAAGTGTCAACCAAAGGATTGATAATTGCTGCCAGTCACGCCCATTCTTAGGCTCGAAGGGTGGTCTGGGGTAGGGTGTAACATGGAATGATATGAAAAGAGAGGTTGCAGAGTTCGTCAGCAAGTGTTTGGCGTGCCAGCAGGTGAAAGCCCCGAGGCAGAGGCCAACAGGCTTGTTACAACCATCGAATGTACCAGAATGGAAGTGGGCATGTGTGTATGGACTTCAACATGGAGTGGTCTCGGACAGTTAAAGGTTTCGCTATGATATGGGTCGTTGTAGACAGACTTACGAAGCTAGCACATTTCATACTTGGGAAGTCGACCTTCTCAGTGAATAAGTGGGCACAGATATACATGAAGGAAGTGGTAAAATTGCATGGAGTGCTCGTGACCATTGTGTCAGACAGAGACCCTCGTTTCATGTCTAACTTCTAGAAAAGTCTGCAGGCGGCTTTGGGGACCCAGTTAGACTTCAATACAGCTTTCCATTGTCAGACTGATGGGCAGACAGAGAGATTGAATCAGATATTGGAAGACATGTTGTGTGCTTGTGCCATAGAGTTTTCAGGAAGCTGGGATGCTCACTTGCACTTAAAGGAGTTTTCTTATAATAACAACTACCAGTCCACTATTGGGATGTCACCCTTTGAGGCCCTATATGGGAAGAGTTGGAGGTCCCCTATGTGTTGGGATGAGGTAGGAGAGAAGAGATTATTAGGACCTGAATTGGTGCAGACCACGAATGAGGCAATATAGAAGATCAGGGCTCGTATACAAATAACCCAGAGCAGACAAAAGAGCTATGCTGATGTAAGACGTCAGGACCTGGAATTTGAGACAAGGGTGAAAGTGTTCTTAAAGGTGGCACCCATGAAAGGTATTCGGAGGTTTGGCAAGAAGGGAAAGTTGAGTCCGAGATTCATTGGACCATTCGAGGTCCTAGAATGAGTTGGCCCTGTAGCTTACCGTTTGGCTTTGAACCCAGCATTGTCCTCAGTTCATAATGTCTTCCATGTTTCGATGCTAAGGAAGCATGTGACAGACCCGTCCCACGTAGTTAAATATGAGCCCTTACAGTTGAATGATAACTTGAGCTATGAGGAGAAGCCCATAGAGATCCTTGCCAGAGAGCTAAAGACATTGCACCGCCAGCAAATTGCTTTTGTAAAAGTCCTGTGACAGAACCACCAGTTTAGGAAGCCACCTGGGAGTGAGAGGATGAGATGAATGCCCAGTACCCAGAGCTTTTTCGAGGACGAAAGTTCTTTGAGGAGGGAAGAATATAACATCCCGCATCTTTTCATGTGTATTTTTTCCTTTTTCAGTAATTGTCCTTAGTTTAAGGGCATGTTTGGAATTTTGAATTTAAAGTATAAGTGCGAGGATTTAAGTGTTGCCATGAAAATTATTCAAAATTATTCAATTTTCAAATTCAATTTGAAAAGTTATGGTAGGAATTAATTATATTTGGAAAAAGGAAAGGAATTAAATAGTATAAAGTGGAATAAGGAAACGATTTAATTACAATTATACTATTTTCCTTTATTATTATTATTATTTGTATTTTTTTAAAATAAAAAGGACCTCTCTCATGCCATCTCTCTCGCGTGAGCCCCCCCTCTGTTTTCTTCTTCCACGCCGCCACACCTGCACTGCCTTCTCAGCCATCGACCCGACCGCCATTCGTGGGTTTCGACCGGCCAAACCCCGACAGTCAGACACGCCGTCCGCCGCCGCTCCCACTTTGACCGCCCACCGTACCGACTTTGCCCAGGTCCGAGCCTAGCCCTCTGTTCGTGCATCTACGACCATGTTGCCGCTCCGATCGCCAGTCGCAGCACCTCCTAGCCTCTGTTCGCCATCTGCCACTGCCGTCATCTTCGGGTTCGCCGGATCCGACAGTTTTAGGTAAACCTTTTATGAAGTTTTGGGTGGAAGGTTGGGCCCCTTTAAGTTTGGAATGAAGGTTAACTTATTCGAATTATTTTTTGCCTTAGATTTGAATCGAGGGAACTGTTGGAGTGGCTATCCAGCGGGTTCGAGATCGTTCGACAAGTATTTTAGTAAGAGATATAGTTCTTATTCTTGGTTTGTGAGCATGCTCTGATTACTGAATTAAGTTTGACTTAACCCTTGTATCGTTAAGGTTCCAAGTTTTCGTCAATTGGGAGTTAAATTCTATGGGAAGGAGATTTTTTGAGTGGTTGTTAATCGAGTTCCTTGGGTAAGCTTTTGGGTATTGTGGTTTTGAATCTTAGATGTCGCAATTATTGTTGGACTGAAACTTAATGGTTGTATTCGTATGTTAGGGTCGTTTCTTCAAACCACAGTCATCGTTTGGTTTTATTTGTATGCTAGCGTGATGAGTGTATGGTAAATGTTAGCATGTTAACTGATAGTATGACCTAAATCAAGTACGTTCTAGCATCAGTTCTGTTTTGTTTAAATATACACCTAGGCACTTGATCATTAGTATGAGGTGGTATATGTTTCCATATGTTGATATCTGATCTGCTGATGTTGTGGAACTATGATGCTAAGGTATACATGAATGTTGTAGAATATGTTGTTGAGGATTATGTGTGTGTGGTAGAGCCATGGTATCGAGGATTACATGTATGTCATAGAGTCGTATGGTGTTGATTTTTGAAAGTTGAGTCTGTGTGAATGTCCTCACTGATTAGTTAGATGCTCACCAGTTTTGTGTCTCCTTCGGGATTCACAAGTTTTGTGTTTTACTTGGGATTCACCAGTTTTATGTTTCCCTCGAGATTCACCAGTTTTGTGTTTCCCTCGAGATTCACCAGTTTTGTGTTTCCTTCGGGATTCACCAGTTTTGTGTCTCCTTCGGGATTCACCAGTTTGTGTCTCCTTCGGGATTCACCAGTTTGTGTTTCCTACGAGATTCACCAGAGGTAGTGGGCATACTTAACTATAATAGGATAAGAATCAGTCTCTTACTTGTTGCATGTGTTTATGTGCCATAAGTGGGTATCTAGAGGACATAGATGCCTAGCCTGACCCCAGTGGTGGGGTTACTAACTGAGTATTTCATACTCATTCCTTCTTATATTAATGTTTCAGGTAAAGATAAAGATGTATCAGCGATAGCGCAGCAGAATTCATGATCGTGCCACTGGGACTAGTTTTTACGCTTCCGTATCATGAAATTTAGAGTCCTTATATTTTTCTTTAATATTTAGTTTTACTGTTTAAAACTTATTATGAAGGATTGTCTTTTATTTATTTATTTTTTTTTAATAGTCTTTAGGAATTGTGGGTACCCTATTATTGTTTTTAAAAAATGCATTTAACAAATGTCTTTTGAACTTCTCCTGTTTATTCAGCATTTATTTCAACTTAACTGAGTGTTGTTTTAAATTCTATGCATGCATTTATTTTAGTAAGAGCCTAACCTAAGTCCTAGGGGGTCGGGTCGTTAACGTTGGTATCAGAGCCCATGTTTTCGGTTCTGTAGACTCACTTACTACTTAAGTGTAGATAGTCCCTGTGGCCAGTAACGGATTCCTCGTCATCGCCAGGTACATTCTACTAACGAAAGTTTCAATGCATATATGAGAACAATGATGTAGTGTTTTAAATGCATGATGTCTAAGAAAGGCCCAGAAATAGTTAATTAGCGTACAAATTTATGACAGGACATGACACCTAAACGTAGAACAAGGAAAACAGTTAGAGAAGAAATGCAAGCAGAGAGAGAGGAGAGTAGTCAAACTGCTCCGTCGGCGCCAATTCCGCCTGTGACCCAAGTGGATGAAAAGGCAATGGAAGCCCGAATTAGTGAAGTTGTTGGAACCGCTCTGATGGGGAAACTGCAGGAACTGATCCGTAGCACGATGGCAGGATAGCCTGCCTAGACTCGAGCTTAGGAGGAACCGATGCCACCCGAGCCGGTACGACAGACCCGCCCGCAGGACATGGACATGCAGGGCCTGTCTCTTGAGGCCAAACATCTGAGGGATTTTCGAAGTATGACCTCGCCCCTTTAATGGATCGTTAGGGGACCCCACCAAGGCAGAAATGTGGATGTCATCTATCGAGACAATATTCCATTTTATGAGGTGCCTAGAAAAGCACAAACTGCAATACGACGTCTTCATTCTGACTGGTAACGCGACAATCTGGTGTCGTTCGGCAGAAAAGATGATCGATATTGAAGGTGAACTTGCAACCCTGGGAGCAGTTCAAGGAACGCTTTTATGAGAAGTATTTACGGCCAACACCCGATACAATAAACTGGCAGAATTCTTAAACTTAGAGTAGGGCGTTATGTCGGTGGAGGAATACGAGCAAGAGTTCGGTAGCTCTCATTTTGGCTTCTAAGCGCAGTGGTCACCGAGGCAGCGAGGACCGAGAGATTTATCCAGGGCCTGAGGAGCGGGCTGCAAGGGATGGTACATGCCTTGGATCTCAATACGTATGCTGCGGCGCTGCGAACCACTGTGAGGATTGATGCCAACTCCCAAGGGGGAGAGGAATACAGGAGGTCACTCGGGATTGGGACCTCAAAAGGTCAAAAAAGGAAGGCTGAGCATAAGACTCTCGAGCATCAGAAGAGGAGTCAGAACACAGTACATGCTCCACGTCAATGGGGACAATAGAGTACCCAGGTTGGGAATGGCAAGGAGGATAGACCGATATGAACCACTTGTGGTAAGCAACACTTAGGACGTTGTTTAGCCGGCTCTGGGATTTGTTTCCGATGTGACCAGAAGGGGAATATGGCAGATAGATGCTTGAGGAGGAATGTGCCTGAGCCTAGAAGCCAGCCTATAGGCTCATTCTAGAGAGGCCCGAATCACCAGCAACAGCAGGGAAAGGTATTTTCTACCACTCGGCGTGAGGCCGAGAAGTCAGGCACCGTGGTGACAGGTACGCTTCCCATTTTGGGACACCATGCTCTTGTTTTATTTGACTCTAGCTCTTCGCACTCATTTATATCTGCTGTATTTATGAGACATGCCATGTTAGACTCAGAACCGTTGCCATTTGCATTGTCTATTTCCATTCCATCAGATGATGTTATATTAGGCATGGATTTGTTAGTTGCTAACCATGTCAGCATAGATTTCTCCCGTAAGGAGGTCATCTTCAACCCTTCTACAGGAGCCAGTTTTAAGTTTAAAGGGGTTGGGACCGTAGTCCTACCCAAGGTGATATCCACATTGAAGGCTAGTAGGCTATTCGACCAAGGAGCCTGGGCTTTATGGCCAGTCTGGTGGACACCAAGGAGAACGAAGTCACTTTGACTTCAGAGCCAGTAGTGAGGGATTTTCCAAATGTGTTTCCAGAAGATCTTCTCGGACTGCCCCCGCAGTGGGAGATAGATTTTGCCATTGACTTGGAGAAAGGCACAACCCCTATTTTGAGGGCTCCGTACAGGATGGCCCCGATGGATTTGAAGGAACTGAAGGTCCAATCGCAGGAGTTGTTGGACAAGGGTTTCATACGCCCTAGCGTGTCACCATGGGGTGCACTTGTTTTGTTTGTGAAAAAGAAGGATTGATTGTTTTGTCTGTGCATTGATTATATAGAGTTGAACAAGGTGACCATCAAGAATGAATATCCCCTTCCCAAGATCGATGATTTGTTTGACCAATTACAGGGAGCTACGGTATTCTCTAAGATTGATCTCCGGTCAAGATACCACCAGCTAAGGATAAAGGACAGTTACATACCCAAGACAGCTTTCTATTCGAGGTATGGACATTATGAGTTCGTAGTAATGTCATTCGGTCTAACGAATGCACCAGCTGTGTTCATGGATCTGATGAATAAGGTGTTCAAAGAATTCCTCAACACCTTCGTGATCGTCTTTATTGATGATATCTTGATTTATTTTAAGACAGAGGCTGATCATGAGGAGCATTTGCAGAAAGTTCTGGAGATGTTGAGGGCCAATAAGCTATATACTAAGTTTTCTAAATGTGAATTTTGGTTGAAGCAGGTGTCCTTTCTAGGGCCTATGGTATCCAAGGATGGTGTCTCTGTGGATCCTACAAAGGTGGAGGCAGTTACGAGTTGGGCTCGTCCAACTACGGTCAGTGATGTGCGCAGTTTTTAGGGTTAGCAGGCTACTACAGACGGTTTATGAAGAACTTCTCTCGCATAGCCGCCTTATTAACTCAGTTGACCTGGAAGGGAGCAGCATTTGTTTGGAATGAAGCTTGTGAAAACAGTTTCTAGGACCTCGAGCAAAGGCCGGTTTCAGCCCCAGTTCTTACAATACCAGACGAATCAGGTGGTTTCGTCATTTACAGTGATGCATCGAAGAAGGGGTTGGGATGCATATTGATGTAGCAGGGTAGAGTAGTTACTTACGCTTCACGTCAACTGAAGAAGCACGAACAGAATTATCCCACGCATGACTTGGAGTTAGTGTCGATGGTTTTTGCTCTCAAGATCTGGAAACATTACTTATATGGAGAAAAGATACAGATCTTCACCGACCACAAGAGTTTGAAGTACTTTTTCACTCAGAAGGAGTTAAACATGAGGCAAAAGCCGGGGAAAGAAAACGTAGTGGCAGATGTTTTAAGCAGAAAGGTGGCCCATTCAACAGCTCTCATTACCAGACAGACTCACTTATGTAGGGAACTGGAGAGGGCAGAGATTGTAGTAGTTGTGGGAAAGGTCACGACACACTAGGTCTAATGTACCCCTTATCCACAAGTTCCTGTAACTGAACTTTTAGTTCCTTCAATTCCATTGGTGCCATCCTATATAGTGCCTGGAATATAGGTGCTATACCCGGAACTAACTCAATAGTAAACTCTATTTCCCTATCAGGTGGTAAATCTAGTAACTCTTTAGAGAACACATCTAAGAATTCTTCTACCATAGATACATCTTCAGGTTTCAGTTTCTTATCCTGTGAAACTGCTGCATAGGCTAAATAGGCTTCGCATCCTTTACTCAATAGTTTCCTAGCCTTTACTACTGATATTAAGCTTCCTGGGAGTATTCTTTTAATTCCTACCAGGGTTATTTCTTTTTCACTTGGTTTCCTAAACACTATTTCTCTTCTAAAGCAATCCATAGTGGCATAGTGTTTACTTAAGAAATCCATACCAAGATAACATCAAACTCTAGTAATTCTAATGGAATCAAGTCAACCCATAACCTCCGATTTCCAATAATTACTTCACAATTCTTGTAATACTCATGTACAACTAGAGTATCTCCTACAGGCGTAGAGATAAACAAATCCTCATTCATTCGATCAGGCACTCTATCTATATGTAATGCACACATGCTAGATATGAATAAATGCATAGCACCAGGATAAAATAATGCATAAGCGGATTGATTACATAAAGTTATCGTACCAGTTATGACATCTGAAGCCTCTTCCACTTCTTGGTGTGTCATAGCGTATACTCTACCCTAGTGCTGCTGCTGTTGCTGTTAGGGTCGTCTAGCTACCCCTTTTCACTTAGCTACACTAGATCCCTCTTCTCTAGTTCCGATCGCTGTCGGTTAGTTTACAGTCTGTGTAACTCCTCTTTGCTCACTTTGTGCTCCACGACCTAGCTGAGGATAATCTCTCTTGAAATGCCCAGCTTGTCCGCACTGGAAGCACACAATATTATTACCATAACATACTCCTGTATGAGGCCTACCACAACTTACACAAAGTGGTTTCCTTCCTGTACTAGCTACTGACTCGCTAGCACGACCTGATACCGATCTATCACTCTGTCCAGCTGCAGGTCTTGACCTTTTTCGACCTGAGCTTTGTTGGATTGTGCCTCCAAAACTCCTTATACCCGACTGTCAAGAGAATGGGGGTCTAAATCTCTTACTTCTTGTTTCTCCAGGCATTCTAAACTGTCTTTCACCTGGCTGGAGTACATCTTCCCTCGCTACACTCTGCTCTACCCGGATAGCGGTCTCAACTAACTGAGTGAAATTCACCTAATTGGATGTAGAGGTAACGGGTGTACGTATCTTCCTTCTTAGGCCATTCTCAAATCTTCTACACCTCTTCTTCTCTTCCGCGATGATTGGAAGGGCATACTGAGATAACTCAGTAAATCTTTGTTCATACTCAGCAACCGTTATCACTCTTTGAGTTAGCCTAAGGAATTCCTCCCTCTTTGCTTCTTTAAAAGAACTAGGGTAGTATTTATCCTCAAATACTTGTCTGAATTCAGACCAAGTCATAGTTTCCGAAATATTCTTTCTGGCTTCTATCACTTTCCACCACTTCTCATCCCCTTTCTGTAGCAAGAATGCCACTAACTCAACCTTACATTCCTCAGGGCACCTCATAACCTTAAAACATTTCTCAATCAAATCCAACCAGATCTCAACATCTACTGGATCTGTGGCTCCATCGAACGTCGTGGCTCCTAAAGCTTTCAGCCTCTCAATGCCGAATTTCATTTCTGGATCGTTTCGAATCGGTCTTACACTTGCCGCCAATCTTTGAGTGATTCTATCAAATACTCGATCCTCCATCTGGGGTTCTACACCTACCTCTGGTGTACTCGACTCGTTTGCAGAAGTTGTTTCCTGCTCTACTGAGTCTTTAACTCTTTTCCCCTTCGGATCTGGGTCCCGTCTAACTTCAGGACCTCTGCTGGTAGGGTCAACATTCCTCTCCTCAGTTTGCTTGCTCTGCTTTCCGCTTCTCCTCAGCATCTTTCCCTAATTATTAGGTACACATGTTAGGGACTTAATCTAATGCACGAATTCTCTCTTTCACCCAATACCTTATGCTTTAATACTAAACTAGCTCAAACCTTTCCCAAGTTTACGTATACCTTTGCTCTGATACCAAGCTGTCACACCCCGCCCCGGACTAACCTCTAAGTCTGAGAAAGGGCGTGACTGCAGCAGTTATCAACCCTTTGGCTGACACTTACTGCATAATAACTCTTGCGGAATAACTCTAATACCAAAATATAAACTATATACAGGGGAATGTCTTTAGGCCAAAATTTATTAATTTAGAGGCAAAACCCAAAAACCCTAGTCCTTATATGAACAATAGTAACATGTGTACAATATTAACAGTAACCACCTAAACCGACGGGTTACAAATTAGTGGCAGAGCAGATGCAAAGCTATCTTCAGATGATTTGACCGCTACCTGTGGGGGGGAAAGGAAAACATTTGAAAACGGGGTGAGCTTGCGCCTAGTGAGTGACTTAATAAAGGTAATTGATTCTCATGCAAAATTTCAATAAAGAGTTTAACTGAAATATAAGCTTCTACTATACTTGTACTACAGCATAAACATTTTCTAAGCATAAAACACATAAAGGTGTCTTAATCATAAAACAGTAAATCTATTTCTCAGTTGAGAATAACCCTTACTGTGGATAAAACAATTCGAACACCAACTGCTAGTCAAGAGAGAATCCTTTTGTTCAATCTCTGACTCTAACTACCTACGTGCACGTGGCCATACTGAGTACCATCATACCTTAGGTACGTCTATTCAGATACCTTCTCAAACATCCTTCAGTATCTGGTTGGTTTGGTACCTTCTCAAACGTCCTTCAGTACCAATAGATACCTTCTCAAATGTCCTTCAGTATCTGGTTGGGCAGATACCTTCTCAAACGTCCTTCAGTATCACGTTTTAAGTAAACCTAGTCGTAAATGACTTTCTCTTTAAAGCATGTAACACATATAAAAACATGGCATTAAAGGTACTAATGCATGCTGAGTATATCTAACACATATAAATCGCTTTTCAACAATTTCTCACACATGCATGCATTTAAAATATAATTCATAGTTTGCTTGGAAATCACTTTGTAAAACTAGCTGGCATGAGAATAATCTTCTTTAAAACATGCTTTCGATAAGATGTTGTAATCAAACATTTTAAGCAAATGTTTTAGTCAAAACGTTTTAGGCACTCACCTTGATTTCTTAGGAGCTTTTCACTCTAGTAGCTCTCTTTTCTACCTCGGGCTCCCTTTTCACCCTTAAAATCTAGATTCAAATTACAGCTCAAATTACTCATAGTTCTAAATCTTATTTTGAGATACTTCATTCCAACAACATATTCTAAAATGTCTCATGAAGCTTACCCTAAAATTGGAGCTCAGAACCTCCGGTTGTTTGGCCGAAATCACAGAATCTTCAAGACTGGCACAAACTGATCCGATAGCCTGACGCTTCTATCTTCTTTTCAGCTTCCAGCCCGATCCCTTTGAGCTTTTCCTCTGGCAGCCCTACCCTGAAAACTATACTTTTAGAGCTTTCAGGTGGCTTTGGAATCACTCCAAACGCAAGAGTAAATTGGGAGAACTCCTCGTCCCAAGTTGAAGCGTCCTCTTCAGACCTCACTGTCCAATGCGTCCTCTATGACTAACGCATGGGTTTGGCTCCAACGCAAGGTTTGCTCAACTTTCCCACTCTTTTTACGGTACTTCTGAATTTTGAACTAAAAATGAAGTCTTTTGGCCCTATTTATAGGTGTCCAAACCTTCCCCCGAGTTGACACCACCTACTTGGTTGCATGGCCAAGTGTCTCTTTCTCACCCTATCAATGCAATGCTATGATCATCACAATCTAAGTGTCTTCCTTCCACGTTGCCAACGCATGAGCCTCCACTCTGATGCCACCACCTCAAATTCTTAAGGCTTAAGGCTTTCCTCCCAAGAAGACACATGGTTTTGATGATGTTTTCCTGCTCATCTCATCCTTTGTATGCGTCCAACTCTTGGATGTTCAACACATAATCCATACTCAATGCATAACCTATCATCAATGCATAGCAAGCCAATTCACTCTCATTACAATTCAACTTAGCCATCGCAAGAAGCTAACCATCACCTATGCATAGGGTGACCATCCATCCTCGACGCATGGCTCACTAGGTAGCATCGCTCGGCTTGCTTGGAATGGGCGCATGGTGCTAGCCACCAACGCATAGGCGCGCTGCATAGGCTGGTCACTTGATGCATGGGCATGCTGGCTGCTCGACGCATTGGGCATGCTTGGCCGCATGCGTACACGCGGCGCCTTGATGGTTGGCCGGGTGCTTTGGCGCATAGGCGTGCTGCTTCGATGCATGGGCGTGCAGCGTATAGGCTGCCCGCTTGGTTGCATGGAAGGGCACCTCGACGCACGGCATAGCTACTCGGCAGGGCTCTCAATGCATGGGCATGGCCACTCGGCAGTGCGCTCAATACATGGTCGTCTAGCCAAGGATGCTCGACGCATTGCAAGGGCGCTGGCCGAGGCTGCTCGACGTATAGCATGGGCGCTAGCTGAGGCTGCTTGACGCATGAGCTGCCTTTCCATGCATGCCTCACCTACTCGTGTGCCTTTCAATACATCATCTCCTTTTTCCTTCTTCAGCCACATGCCTTCACCAACCACTCTTTCAACGCATCAACACCAAAATTCTATACTAAGCCAAATTTCCAAATTTTTCCCAAAAGTTAAACTTCCAAATTTCCT
Source organism: Benincasa hispida (assembly GCF_009727055.1). NCBI lineage: Eukaryota > Viridiplantae > Streptophyta > Magnoliopsida > Cucurbitales > Cucurbitaceae > Benincasa > Benincasa hispida. Next base: position 52,352,331 of record NC_052359.1, read on the forward strand.
ATTTTCTTCAAATCTCCACTTTTTCCTCTACCATTCCACACTAGTTTCCACTTCAACCTACTCATCACACTAGTCTTAGTAGGGAACATACTCAAGTAGAGAAATTAGGATTCGAGGTTCACATGCCGGCAAGCAAATCTCCATCCAGATCGGTGCTAAGACGTTGGCGCTTATTTGTATTTTTTTTAACTCTATTTCATCAAGTGTATTTCATCTTCTTAATCTCTTCATTCACAAATCATGTATCAGACGCTTAATAGTTTTATTGAACGTCTCGATCACTTTCATTACCACTTTTCTGTCTATTTCCATTCCTCCACTAATCGATTTCTCCATGAAGTTTTCTTAATACCTTCGTAATTAATATGGATTAAATGAGTAACTTAATCTGTACTAAAGACATAAATTCATTTAGCTAAAGCATACTAGACGGCATCTTCACCTGTGAGTGCAGAAGTGAAGATGTCATTCTGACCTGTCGAGAGAAGGTTAGAAGAATGTGTTAACTAAAGCGAGAAGCATTTCCAGAGATGGAAGTAACCTTGCGTTCATTACGTTCATCCCTGTTTCACCACAGAGATGTGGGAACGTGGCCGATCACCGAGAGTTGTACACCAAGGGAAAAGCAGAACAGTGCATATCTTTAACACAATTAAGGAACTTGCGCTGTTTATATTAGTTATCTTTTATGTTTCTGCTTCGTACATAAGACATGTCACCACATTACACTATCTTTGCATAATCTTCACAGCCAGCCTTGACATCAGTATCTTGTATCATCTTAGCTTAGATTTACTTTATCGCAATTTTTTTAACGCAATTTATGTTATTATCGCATTTTTACCGCCTTACTTTACTTTATCGCATATCTAGAAGTAGTATCACATATCATCATCGCATAAATTTTGCGTGTATAGTTTATGTCGTTACAACTTTATGGCGCCATTTCTGGGGATTGGTTAACGGTGTATTGTTTGAGGGTGTTTGTGCTATTTGCAGGATAGATCTCGTTGTACTGGTTGTTCAATGCAAAGAGCAGCTTGACGGTTTATGAGTACTAGTGCTGAACCAGAATTCAAAGCTGACCCTGAGATCGAGCGTACCTTTCACGTATGGGCACGTCAAAATCGGATAAGGCGAAAGAAACCAGCAAATATGGTAGATAATAACGACAATGCAGTTCCCGTAGTAAATCAAGAGGCTATTAGGCCAGCGCAGGATCCTATTTTCCTCAATGCTGATTTCAACATCCCCATGAGGAATTATGCGACACCCAACCTGTATGATTTTTCGCCTGGGATTTCGGGACCTACTATTGAGGAGAATGCAAGGTTCAAAATAAAGTCAATCATGCTACAAATGATCCAAAATGCAAGGCAATTTGGGGGTCTGCAACATGAAGACACGTATGCCCTCTTAACCAGCTTTGTCGAAATGTGCGGCAACTTCTCATTACCTAGCGTAACTGATAACTTATAGAAATACAAGTTATTTATGCCATCTTATCTAGATATTGCAGCCAAAAGTTAGTAATTATGCGCCAATTATATGAAAACTAACCTAGTTTGACAATAATTATAAATGTTTGCAATTACACCCACTAATGCCAAAAAGATGGAAGACAAACCAAACTTTACTCTGTTTTGCAGGAGACCAAGTCACTGCTTGTGCTCAAAGCTCACGAGAAACTAATCAACGCATCTCTGTCACATTGCGCCCGTCGATCAACCATGAAGAGACGATTACCAAAGTAACGGCGCAATGCGACAGTCGCTCCAGAGTTATGCTTCGACCGCATACGGTAATAGAAACAAACACCGCATGTGAACCCATGATCGAAAGATACAGCTGAGCAACGAAAAGGTGGAGGATTGAGACACGTGTACAACTAACCTTTGTGCAGATTTGACGGTTCGATTGCATAACAAAAGGAATAATATCCCTCCATCTTCGGAATTTCCATAACAAAAGTGGGGAGCACAAGGCTAGAGTCAAAGCATCTTCTCCTATAAATACCCCAGCGAATTCAGAGAAAATTATGCTATTTTATACTGGGCTAAGTGTTGTAAAGTTTTAGAGAGAAAAAGGCTGAGCTGAGTGCTGAAAAGAAGAAATCCGGGAAGAGAAAGAGATAAGGCTGAGAGGTAAATCTCAGATCCGACCAGCTGTATACCTGATCGAAGCTCTGTGCAGAGACCCCTGCTACCGGTGGAGCAAGCCTGAGAGGGAAGCTCTTCCAGCCATTAAAACCATTCGATCCGGCAAGCAGATCTCCATCGAATCTGTGCCAAGACATTGGCACCGGATTGTATCTGTTCTATCTCTCTTTCATTGTATTCCATATTTTCTTTATCTTTTCATCCACACATCATGTATCAAACACTTTGTAGAAATATTGAATGTTTCGATAGATTTCGTTTACCATTCTCTGTCTGTTTGCATTCACCCATTAGTCACTTTCTTCATGATGTTTTCTAATCCCTTAATGAGCAATATGAATCACCAAGAACTTAATATGTATTAAAGTTATAAAATACTTATTTATAAAATTCAATTAAGAATTTGCATTGTTTGTAATACTTATCTTTCTCTTTCTAATTTATTCACAAGACTTGTCGTCGTATCCCACGTCTTTGCACAACCTTCACAGCCAGCCTTAATCCTAGTATCTTGCACATAAATTCTATATCTTGTACATCTAGCTTAGGTTTATTGTATTTTTATGTTTTATCGCATTACTACAATTTACATACTGTACACACCATTTATCAAGAATTAAAAACCTGGCCGCATATACCATGAACATACCACAATAACCGGCACAACTTCCCCGTGTTCAACCTCGGATCACACCGAGAAACTTGCAGTGGAATTACACTTGGTTCCATCGTAAGGACACTTGTGACAATGCAGGGCATACTACATCTCTAATTAACGCATAAATAGTAGTAGTATCGCATCATCATGAGCATTGAATATGATACATATAAATCACGTGTAACAGTAACCCCGGAAAGTATTAGACTGTATCAATTCCCTTACACCTTGAGGGACGAAGCCAAAAGGTGGGCTCACTCACTAGAGCCGAACAAGATCACATCATAGGATCAGCTGGTAGAGCGATTCATGAAGAAGTTCTTCCCACCGGCCGTCAACGCAAGACGATGAAAGGATGTGCTAAACTTCGAGCAAATGGAAAATGAGACCTTAAGCACCACTTGGGTGCGATTTAGAAGATAGGTGAAAAACTGCCCGTATATCGGGTTACCCGATTGCATTTTGATGGAGACCTTTTATAATGGCTTGAATAGATCGACGCAGGTTGTTGTTGACGCCTCCGTGGCAAGAGGATTTATGGACAAAACGTATACTGAGGCTAAAGTCATTCTTGACTGCATATCATGGAACAGGGATGATTGGATTGATGATGGCTATGGAGGCCGAGGCGCTGAAAGAAGGAAGAATGAAACTGCCACTGTCCCTACGGAGACAATGACCACACTGGCCGATCAGATGGCCGCGGTGACCTCCATCCTTCAATCGATGGCAATCAATCAAGGAGCAATCTCTCAACAATCACGCAACCCGCTGCACGGGCTCAAGTGGCCGCAATAAGTTGCGTTAATTGTGGAGGGGCTCATGTAGCAGAAATGTGCCCATCGAATATCCAGCAAGTATGCGCCATCCAGAACAACCCCTTCAACAACACCTTCAATCTTTGCTGGAGGAGCCATCCTAACTTCGGTTGGGGAGGCAATCCTAACCAAGGGGGGCCAATTAACCATCAGAATGGCAGTCGAAGAACTCCTCCTTTTCACCATAACTTGAACCAGGGGCAACCAAGGCAATCGCATAACCAGCAACCCTCATCATCAAACACCTCTGGAAGCTCATTGGAGACCTTACTGTAAACCTGTCTCTTATACACATCTAGATGTGTATAAGAGACAGCAATCAGAATCAGGGTGAACAGAGACAATCGCATAACCAACAACCCTCATCTTCCAACACCTCTAGCCTGTCTCTTATACACATCTAGATGTGTATAAGAGACAGTTATAAAACACCTCTGGAAGCTCGTTGGAGACCCTGCTAAAACAATATATGGACAAAAATGACGCAATAATGCAAGCACAGGCGTCTACAATTCGAAACTTGGAGATCCAAGTGGGCCAGCTGGCATCTGAGCTGAGAAATAGAGCACCAGGAACGTTGCCCAGCAACTCAGATGCCCCAGGATCCGATGGAAAGGAACAATGTCCCTAGGACATTGAGTAGGCAAGTCGGACCGCCTACAGAGATGTGGATTGCGCTCATTCGAAGAAACGCATCTTTCGGTCCATATCTCACATCTATGTTTAATGCTTTCTTTAAATTCCTGTCTTATTGAATTTCTGAATTTTGTCTCTACTTCTGAATTAATTCATATCTTGACTTTATGAATTTAATTCTTCATTTATTTCCTTTGCATTTATTTTTATATCGTCTTTAATTCTTTTAACTTTTCTGTAATTAATGCATTGGTCCTTAATTAGTGAATGATTGAGAAATAAAGAGAAATTTATTACCGCAAGTCTTAGCAACTTGCATTGATGAAAATGAAACAATCAACATTTAGTATGCAAGGCGATAATGGACGCATCTTGAACCAAGTAAGACGTGTTTTGAATTCATCCAACATAAATGCGTTGAAACCGAGGGGTGTGTTGCACACGTATGTGTCCTTTGCCCGTCCTTAGCTAAATGCATTATGTTAAGGTATCCTCCAGAAATGTGTTAGTTAAGGGATGTGTTGCGGAGGTATATGCATTGTTGCCTGTCCTCTGCGAAGAAGCATTTGCGTTGGTGAGCATATTGCATTAATCCTTATCTTGCGTCCATTTGAATAAAATATTAAAGAAAATTCTTTTTGCATTTGAGAAGTCCAATCGTTTCGAATCCCAAGGCAATGATGATTTTGCAGACGAAAGGTCATTTTTTCTGAAAATTCATAAATGCGAGAAGTTCAAACGACGGGCCTTTTGAGCTTCTCGAGGCCTACCGCCACAAAAATCATGTTGGGCCCACTGCGGCCCAACCTATAAATAGGAACACTTCCCCGTCTGTGAGATTTTTACCTCATTTGCACTCTGAAAAACCTAGTGCCAGCATACAGAGCTTTCTTCTTCCCCCAGCATCCCAACGATTTTCCAGTTCTCCCGAGCTTATCATCCATGGCTGACCAAGCTTCCAACCAATCTACCTCACCATCAACCCTTTCATCTGACCAAATCGCATGCGAAAGGCAGCATTCCTTGCTGCCAATCGCAGGCTTGTTGCCCAACCTCGTACCATCCCGAGAATCGCCGGTAGAACCCGGGAAAACCCATTGTCCATCCAGCCTTCTCTGTTCAAGAGGGGGCAAAGCATTGAAAAGTACCCATGTTTCAAACCCAGTTGTCTCAACTTGAGAGTTGAGAAAAAGAGGCTGATGACAAGGAGTGTTTGGCAACATTTCTGAGTCATTTGGAGCAAGGAGGAGGATTTACTCGAGGCTGGGGTTGTAAACCAACCACTGTCCACAGAGGAGGTGTCAGCGGTGGTGACTGAAGAGGCGGCGGGTGGATAAAGAAATAGTGGTGGTGGAGCCAGTGTGTGAACGAAGAAGAGATGGAACGAGGCACTCTGGCCTTAGAGGCTCCTGAGGTAACTGCCAATGCAGAAACCTATGATGGAACCTCCAAAGTTGTGGTGGGGGAGGTTGCACTGGCTGAAGTTGCGATGGATGAGGTTGTGGTGGAGATGCAACTGAAAGTAGTTGAAGAGGAAAAGAATAAGAAGAAGAAAAGCAAAGGGAGAAAGGTAGGAGAAGCTGAGTCATCTCATCATCGCAAGGAGAAAAAGAATAAAGAGAAGAAGGATGATGATGAAGATGGGGAAGAGAAGAAGGAGAGGAAGAAGGAAGAGAAGGAAGAAAGAAGAATGCGATGACGTGAAGAAAGGCGCCTAAAAAAGGAAGAAGAAAAGAAGCAGAAGGCTACAAGCCCAGAAAATGATGGAGAATCAACCTCTGTAAGGGAGGACGAGGGGGAAATAGTGTAATTAATGGAGCCAGCGCAACCTAAAACAACGCAATTGGTTGCGATGGAGGAGGACGAAGAAGGAGAAGATACCCCCTAATGCAGCGTCGCAATGAGAATGCACCGCAAGGGTCTATTGTTGACCCTTTAATTTTGATCAACACAATAGAAGAAAAGGAAAGAAGGATGAAGGAAGAGGAAGAGAAACAGAGGAAAATGGAGCATAAAAGGCTCATCATGGCAGAAGGAAATTGCAGAAGAAGACTGCAAGATGAGGAAATGCACAGCAATAACGAGATCTCAAGGCTCGAAGGGATAAAGAGGCGCGAGGAGGAACAGGTCTGCTGCTGGCCTCCAAGCAGTTTGTAGAAGTGTTTGAGAGAGAAGAAAGAGAAGAAGAAGAGGAAGAGAAAAAGAGATTGGAAGAGGAGAAAGAGAATAAGCGCGAAGCTAACAGGATGCGCTTACAATAGAAGAAGGGTAAGGAACTTTCCGAGCGAGAGAAGAAGGAACAATGCAAGGAACAAGAAAGAAAACAAAGGCAACAATCTCGCCTTGCGTTGGCCAAAGGAAAGGGCAAAGCAGTCGTAGAAAGCAGCAAGCCCACGTTGGCAAAAGCACGTCCATCTAGAGAGACAGGAAATGATGACTTGTTGATGGAGATGGGCTTTTACCCTACACCAACGCCACTACCTGACCTTATCACGAGTGTGATCGTGGAGCATGGCTCGGACACATTTTGCCAGTGCCCTGCCATTGTTGTTCCAAAGGTAGTACGTGACTTTTACCATGGACGGCTACATGGCACCAGAGATGTGGTGACCATAAAAGAGCAAGTGGTGCCTTTCAGCGCAAAGGACATCAATGAACTATACCAAATGAAGATAACCTGGATGCATCGGGTAATAAAATCATTGATGATCCCATGGAACAACAGTTGGAAGATACGCTGCGAGTATTAACGCAACCGGGCATGAAGTAGTCGGTTTCTTTAAAAGGCATCAAGACCCTGGCATCCAAGACTCTACTTCCAAAGGTAAGGCTTTGGGTTTATTTGGTTAAAAAGTGGTTGATCCCAACTTCTCATGACAAGACCATTTCAAGGGATCGAGTCATGGTCGCATATTGCATTGCGCACGGCATTCCAATCGATGTGGGCCGGTTGATCGCAAGTCAAATTCGAGGCTTTGTGGAGAACATTAGAGGACAATACTTCTTTCCATGGACTGTTTCAAGTCTGTTCCTGTCACTGGGCATAGGCATTGAAGAGGAACCCATGGAAGAATTCCATGGCCTCATCAATATCAAAATCCTGAGGCTGCTCCTCAAAGACTCCCAGCATTGCCCAGAGTTACCCTTAAAGAGGCCTGCAATCGATCTTAATTCACCGTAAGAACCCAGGCCAAAGAGACAACGCAGAGATGATAAGGGAAAAGGGAAAGTCCAAGAAGAAACAACGCAAGATCCAAAACCTTTGGACCCTTTACCCTTAGTAATCCGCCATCCAAGCCCTTTGAGCCCACCTGCACAACCTCCTTCTCTACTCCATCAGCATTTTACCAACCTTCTCCTCACTCAAAATTCTCCAACCGCATACCCGCCAATTTACTTACCTGCAGTTTTATCACCGCAACCTTCCATTCCACTGCCGCATATTGATAACCCACACGATTTGGGTGAAGGCACCTCTGTCAAACCCCAAAATGATGCTGGCGAGACATTGCAGGCACAACCTTCCATCCCCTCCTTGGCTGCAGAGTTAGCTGAAATACGGTCCCTCTTCTCCCAATAACAACAACACTTCGCACAACAACAATTCTTCTTCAACTAGAGGTTTGATGTGGTAATGAAGCAAATTGACGATATAAAGCGCAGTGCTGCTACGTCAAGAGAGGCGTTGATCAATATTCAGCGCATATTATAAAGTCCATTGCCACCAAAGACAGATTGCGGAGCGCAACCATGAATACTTTAATTTTCTAATAAGCTTATCTTCATGGTCCCATAATGCCTCCGCATTTCAGGCAGCAACTGAATTTTAAAGAAGCTTTTGCAGTACCACCTCAAAATCCTCCTGAAGATCCTCCTGCTCCTCAACAATAATCTTTACAATTTTTGCGGCCATTCTATATTTTTATTCAATTCATTATTTTTTCTAAGTTAATGAAATTCTTTGATTCTTTGTATAGGCAACAAATTTTGTATTGCGTTAATTTTTAATTATTTGTATACTTTGTTAATATTCAATACAAATGAGTACATATTCACTCCTTTTGGCCTGTGTCTTTTTCTTTATCATCCTTTGTCAATATTTGCGATGTATTGATCTTTACTTTTGCGTTATTCATTGTGCTACCATGATGTAATATATGTTTATACATAGAAACATTTTCCATACTTTGTAAATTCTGACTAACACTTAGTTAATTCTTAGTTTAGTAGTACTTTACCTTTTACCTTTCAAAGTTCTGCTCAAACCTTCTTTATGAATTTTTTTTCTAAGTGTTTCTCTAGTCTATCCAAACAACGCAATGAGGACCTTGCTTATCTTTAAATTTGGGGGTGGGGAAGGTTTGAGCATATAAGATCAAGAATATGCGATATTTAAGAAAATGCGTTCATTTTTATTTAAAAAAAAAATTAGGCCAAACTCCAATGTCAATGCAAGGGAAAACTTCAAAAAATGTTCCCAACCTGATAAGAGTTTAGTTGTGAAAGGAGCCTGCTCGTAGTTAGATGTTCGTATGACATCTGTAGAAGCAAGCCAAAACGAAGGTGGGTTTCAAAGAACAACAAAATATGAAAAAAAATATAATAAAAGAGTGTAAGAGACAACTCCTCTGAATACCATGAGTTAAAGTTGAAATTGGCACACAACCGTAGTTGGATGTTCTCATGACACCCATGGGGACCAACGAAAACGAAGAGTGTAACCATGACCAATAGTCTCTAATAAATAACGCAAAGTTTGATCACCACATATAGATATATCAAGTTGTTTTGACAAAGAAGAGANGTAGTTGGATGTTCGCATGACACCCGTGGGGATAAGCCAAAACGAAGAGTGTGACTGTGATCAATAGTCTCTAAGTGAATAAATGGCGCAAAGTTTTGCTCATCGCATTTAGATACATCAAGTTGTTTTGACAAAGAAGAGATAAACATTCTATTTTGAAAACTAGAAAAGAATCTTTGAGCAGAATTTTGTTATATAAAAGAATAAAGTAGGGCTTTGTTAAGAATTAGCAAGGATAGAAGGAAATTGCACTGTTAAGAAATGTGCCTAAGTGAAACGTTCGGAGCAGCCAATCGACGCAAAAATATAGGAGAGGAATTTAGCTTTATTGCCTTAGTAGAAGATATGCTTGAGGACAAGCATATCTAAATTTGGGGGTGTGATAACTTGTAGAAATACAAGTTATTTATGCTGCCTTATTTAGATATTGTGGCCAAAAGAGAAGGAATATGCGTCGATTGTATGAAAAGTGGCTCAGAAATACAATAATTATGAATTATCGTAATTACACCCACTAACATCGTCAAGATGGTAGAAAAAGATATTTTTACTCTGTTTTGCAGGAAACCAAGTCACTGCTTGCAATCAAGCTTCAATGAGAAACTGAACAACGCATCTCTGTTACATTGCACTCATCAATCAACAACATGGAGACGATTAACGCAATGACGACGCAATGCGACAGTCGATCCTGAGCTGAATTTCAATCGCATGCGGTAATAAAAACAACACCGCATGCTAGCAACCGATCGAAAGATGCAGCTGAGCAACGCAAACGCGGAGGATTGTGACACGTGTACAACTAACCGTTGTGCAGATTTGACGGTCTGATTACATAACAGAAGGAATATTTATTCCTCCATTTTTTTCCATAACAAGAAGTGGGGTCCACCAGCCAAGAGTCAAAGTTTTTTCACCTATAAATACCCCATAGAATTCAAAGAAGATATACTTGATATGGGTATAATTGATACGAGGGCTAATTGCTGCTGGAATATTGAGAGAAAGGCTGAGCTGAGTACTGAGCTGAATAAATCCAGGAAGAGAAGAGACAAGGCCGAGAGGTGACTCTCAGTGTGAATCTTCCAGATCCCTGCCGTGAAGCTCTGTGCTTAGATCCCTAGTACTGGTTGAGCAAGCCTAAGAGGGAAGCTCATCCATTCGTTCACTTCATCCATGCCGGCAAGCAAATCTCCGTCTAGATCGGCGCTAAGACGTTAGCGCTTATTTGTATTTGTTTCTAACTCTATTTCATCAAGTGTATTTCATCTTCTTAATCTCTTCATTCACAAATCATGTATCAGATGCTTAATAGTTTTATTGAATGTCTCGATCACTTTCATTACCACTTTTCTGTCAATTTTTGTTCCTCCATTAATCGATTTCTCCATGAAGTTTTCTTCATACCTTGGTAATTAATATGGATTAAACGAGTAACTTAATATGTGCTAAAGAGATAAATGCGTTTAGCTAAAGCATGCTAAACAGCATCTTCACCTGTGAGAGCAGAAGTGAAGATGTCATTCTGATCTGCGAGAAAAGGTTAGAAGAGTGCGTTAAATAAAGCGAGTAGCACTTCCAGAAATGGAAGCAACCTTGCGTTCATTACGTTCATCCCTGTTTTCACCACTAAGATGTGGGAACGTGGCCGATCACCGAGAGTTGTATGCCATGGGAAAAGCAGAACAATACTTATATCTTCAATGCAATTAAGGAACTTGCGTTGTTTATCATAGTTATCTTTTTTGTTTCTTCTTCGTACATAAGACTTGTCACTGCATTACACGATCTTTGCATAATCTTCACAACCAGCTTTGACCTCAGTATCTTGTATCATAAATCCTGTATCTTGTATCATCTTAGTTTAGATTTACTTTATCGTAATATACTTTAACGCAATTCATGTTATTATCGCATTTTTACCGCCTTACTTTACTTTATCGCATGTTTAATTACTTGTACACAAAATCTTTATTAATTTGAAAAACCCCTAGTCGCATATATCACAAGCACAACGCAATAACCTAAAACAGTCCCTGTGTTCAACCTCGGATCACACTGAGAAACTTGCAGTGAAATTATATATGGATTCAATGCAAGGAAACTTGTGACAACACACAGCATACTACAAGAACATTTTTTAATAACGCATATCTAGAAGTAGTATCACATATCATCATCGCATAAATTTTCCGTGTATAGTTTATGTCGTTACAGCTCCACCTATACAACATTACTTAACAATGCAATTTCCTTCTATCCTTTAGTAATTCATCAACATGCTCTACTTTATTCTTTTATACAACAAACCTCTACTCAAAAATCCCCTTCTTATTTTGAGAAGAATGTTTACCTGTTCTTGCAAAAACAACTAGTTGCGTCTATATGTGGTGGTCTGGTTTGCATCATTTTATTAGAGACTGTTGATCATTTTATTAGAGCTGGAAAATTGTTAGGGTTTTGGGTAGAAGAAGGTTTCATATGTTGGCACTAGGGTTTTTCAGAGTGCAAATGAAGTAAAAAAACTCACAGATGGGGAAGAGTTCCTATTTATAGGTTGGGACGCAGTGAGCCCAACGTGATATTTGCGGCGATAGGCCTCGAGAAGCTCAAAAGGCCTGTCATTCAAACTTCCCTCATTTATGAATTTTCAAGAAAAAACGTCCGTTTGTCTGTAGAATCATCATTGCTTTAGGATCCGAAACGATTGGACTTCTCAAATGAAAAAGAATTTTCTTTAATATTTTATTCGAATGAACGTAATGTAAAGATTAACGTAATGTGCTCATCAAAGCAAATGCATCTTCCCCACGGACGAGCAACAACGTATACATCCCTGGCAATGATGCCATAAACTTGTTACTCAAACAATAATCCATGTGATACTACTTCTAGAAATGCGTTAATTAACAATGTTCTTGTAGTATGTTGTGCATTGTCACAAGTTTCCTTGCGTTGAAACCAAGTATAATTTCACCACAAGTTTCTCAGTATGATCCGAGGTCGAACACAGGGACTGTTTGAGGTTATTGTGTTATGCTTGTGATACATGCGACCAGGGGTTTTCAATTAATAAAAGTTGTTGTGTACAAGAATATAAACATGCGATAAAGTAAAGTAAAGTGGTAAAGATGCGATAATAAAATAAATTGCGTTAAAGTAAATTTAAGCTAAGATGATACAAGATACAGGTTTCATGATGCAAGATACTGAGGTCAAGGCTGGCTGTAAAGGTTATGCAAAGATCGTGTAATGCGGTGACAAGACTTATGTACGAAGCAGAAATAGAAAAGATAATTAATACAAACATTGCAAGTTCCTTAGTTGCGTTAAAGGTATAAATACGGTTCTGCTTTTCCTGTGACGTACACCTCTCGGTGGTCGGCCATGTTCCCACCTCTCAGTACTCAGCTCAGCCTCTCTCTCAGTAATTTAGCAGCAATTAGCCCTCGTATCAATTATACCCGTATCAAGTATATCTTCTGTGAATTCTATGGGGGTATTTATAGGTGAAAAGCTTTGACTCTTGGCTTGTGGACCCCACTTTTTGTTATGGAAATTCCGAAGATGGAGGAATAAATATTCCTTCTGTTATGCATTCAGATCGTCAAATCTGCACAACGGTTAGTTGTACACGTGTTGCAATCCTCCGCCTTTGCGTTGCTCATTTCCATCTTTCAATCGGTTGCTCACATGCGGTGTTGTTTTTATTACCGCATAAGGTTAAAATTTAGCTTGGGATCGACTGTTGCATTGCGCCGTCATTGCATTAATCATCTTCTCATTGTTGATTGATGGGCGCAATGTAACAGAGATGCGTTATTCAGTTTCTCGTTGAGCTTTGATCGCAAGCGGTGACTTGGTTTCCTGCAAATCAGGGTAAAAATATCCTCTTCTACCATCTTGACGATGTTAGTGGGGGTAATTGCATTAATTCATAATTATTGTATTTTTTAGCTAATTTTCATATAATCAACGCATATTCCTTCTCTTTTAGCCGCAATATCTAGATAATGTAGCATAAATAAATTGTATTTCTACAAGTTATCAATTACTCATCATGGCAGCGCAATTAGTAACGCAAAATATAAGATAACGAACATCGCAATAATTGACAAAGGATGATATGTAAAGAGGCTAATGCATACGGAAAGAATAGTTACTAAGTTGTATTAAAATTAACCAAGTATTCAAAGAATTACAATCATTGCAACACGAGATTTAAGCATGTACAAAAGAATCAAGGTATAGCTTTTATAAAAATAATGAAATGAATTAAAATAAAAGAATGAACGCAACAAAAAATTGAAGATCTATGAAGAAGGTGGCACACCCCCAAATTTAGAGTTGCGGCGGGGGCTCTGGTGGAGGATTTTGCAGAGGTACTCGAGAAGCTTCTTCAAAGTGTAGAGGTTGCTGTAAATGCGGAGGCACCATGGGACCATGTAAATAGGCTGTCAAAAAGTTAAAGTACTCATGGTTGCACTCTACCATTTGTCTTTGGTTCAGGTGAATCGTGAAGATATTGCGTTGAATGTTGAACCTCTGTGTGGCTCTCTTGTAACTCCGTTATTCAGTGGCAAGAGAATTCTTGTTGATGAGAAAGAAGAGAACGCATCTCTGCTAGTTCAACAGTAAGGGTTGCGGTGGAGAGATGCGCCTGCGATGTTTCACCATCAACGATTTGGTGTTAGGCAGAAGTGCCTTCACCCAAATCATGTGGGTCGTTAACATACGGGGGTGGAGGGGAAAATTGCGGTGAAGATGAACTGTCTCTTATACACATCTAGATGTGTATAAGAGACATCTCTTACACGCCCCACAAAACCTCGAATTTGCTTTGTGATCAGTTGGCCCACATTGATTAGAATGCCGCGTGATATGCAGTATGCGACCATTACTCGATCCCTCGAAACTTTTTTGTCATGCGATGTAGGGATGAGTCATCTTTTCACCAACTACACCCAAAGGCGCGCTTCTGGAAGCAGTTTATTGGATGCAAGGGTTTTGATGCCCTTTAAAGGTACCGGCCACTAAGTGCCCGATTGCGTTAATATTTTTCAGCGTATCCTCCATCTGTTCTTCTATGGGATCATCAATAATTTTTTTACCCGGCACCTCTGGGATGCCCTTCATCTAATATAACTGATTGATATCCCTTGTGCTAAAAGACACTATCTCCCCTTCAATGACCACTGCATCTTTAGTGCCATGAAGTCGTCCATTGTAGAAAGCTCTCACTACCGTTAGGATTATGATGGATGGGCGTTGGCAGAATGTTTCCCACCCATGTTCCAACACAACACTTGTAATTAAATCCGGTAGTGGCATTGCCCCAGGAAAGAACCCCATTTCCATCATCATGTCGTCATTCTCTTTCTTCTTTGATGGGTGTCCTTTGGTCAACGCAGACTTACTGCTTTCACTTTTGCTTTGCCCTTGTCGTTTGCCAACACAAGGCGAGACCTTTGTCTTTGTTTCCATTCCCGTTCCTTGCGTTGTTCTTCCCTTTCCCACTCCACAATTTCTTTACTTTTCTTCTCTCGAATGCGCTGCACATTTGCTTTGCGCCTTTTCTCCTTTTCTTCCTTCTTCTTCTTTTCTTCCTCTTCTTCTTCTCTCATTTCTCTTTCAAATTGCTTCGAGGCCAGCAATATGTATTGTTCTTCCTCGAACCTTATTCTCTCTTCTTCTGCTGAAATTGTGGTATTACGATGCACTTCCTCATCGTGTAATTTTCTTCTCATATTGCCTTGTGCGATGATTTGTTACTCTCGTAACAACTTTTCCTGTTTTTCCTCTTCCTCTCTTTTTCTCCTTTCCTTCTCTTCTACTGCACTTTGAAAAACTTATGGGTCGTTTGTTGACCCTTGCGGTGCATTCTCCTTGCGACGCCGCATTAGAGGGCTGCTGTCTGGATCTTCTCGGTCGTCAGTTGCAACCGTTCTTATTTGTGTTGATGCCTCTTGAGGTTGTGCTGATTCTCTTTCTTGCATTGACACGCCCTCATCCACCCTTGCGGTGGTTGATTCTCAGTTAACCTCTGGGCTTTCAACGCTCTTTCTCTTTTCTTTCTTCTTCTTCAGGCACTTCTCTTCTCGCCTAAGTTCCCTCTTCTCACTTGATTTCTTTTCTTTCTTATCCTTCCTTGGTTGGACTTCTTCATCTCCTTCTGCCCTCTTCCTTGTTTCTCTTTCTCCTTCTGCCCTCTTCTCTTCCTTCTGCCCACTCCACGAAGCTTCTGCCATCTCCTCTTCCGAAGGCAAGGGCTGATTAAAAACTCCAGCTTTGGATAGCCCTCTCTTCTTCTCCATATTGCTCAAGATGCTCCCAAACATTCTCTGTCATCTTTTCACTTCTTCTCACTTTCTGATGACAATGCTGGGAGTGGGGCACTCTTCGTGCTTGGCCCCTTTCGGATTTGGAGTGGTTTGGCTACAACAGGTTTTCGTCAAGGTTTTCCGGCGATTCTTGGGATGGGTTTCGACTGGGCGGCGAGGCGGCGGCTTGCTACGAGGAATGCCAACTTTCTTGCGGTTACTTGGGCTAGGAAAGGTGATGATGGTAAAGAGGATGTATAGGAAGATTGATCGGCCATGGCTGTGGTGAGTGAAAAAGTTGGGAAAGTTCTTAGGGTTTAGGAAGAAGTTCAAAGGTCTGTGTATGTAGAGGATTCGCTAGGGTTTCGTTTTCACAAAAGATTCAAATAGACGTCCTAAGATGAAGGAAGAGGAAATTTATAGGTTGGGCCTTAATGGGCCCAACGCAAATTCTGCATGGCAGGCTTCGAGGTACTCAAAAAGCCTGTCGCCGCGCTCCTCACATTTATGAATTAACAGATAATGACGTACTTTCATCTGCTAAGTCATCATTTCCTTGGAAGCCTAAATGCTTAGACTACTCTCTTTACAAAAAGAATTTTTCTTTTGTTTTTTATTCGGATGGGCGCAAAGTTAATATTAATGCAATGCATCCGTTAACGCAAATGCATATTTGCAGAGGACGGGCAACAACGCATGCATTAGCGCAACACACCCCTCAACTCAGTGCGTTTCTAGAGGATGGGCGCACGATATTTCTACTAGCACAACACTACCTCGACATAGTATGTTTTCGCTAAGGACGGGTGCAAAATACATACGCGCGCAGTACACCCCTTAGCGTAATAAATTTATGAAAGATGGACGCAAAGTTTATCTTGTCAGTGCAAGATGCACCCATCATCGCCATGCATACCGGATGTTTTATTATTTTTTTAATTCATCAACAACACAAGTCGACAGGACTTTGCGATGTTCATTTTCTTTTTCTTCCGTCATTCACATAAATTATTAAGAACAATGCATCTAATGCAGAAAAGTAAGGAAATTGAACAAAGCATAGAAATAATGCAATTGAATTAACTAAAAAGTAAATTCATAAAACAAGAAGGGCTAATTCTAGAAGTCAAGAAATAACGCAATGCAGAAAGCAACAAAGGAAAGCAATATAGAATGCAATTAAACATAGATTTTAGAGATGTATGTTGAAAGACAATTTTCTCACAATTACCGCAATCCACACCCCTGCAGGCTGTCAAACTTGCTTGCACAATGTGATCAACGGCATTGTTCACCTCCTTCCCTCAACCCGCAGTGTGTACGGGAAGAGATACAATCTAATACCTTCGGGAGTCACACCAGGTATGGAGAATGCATTGCACATTTCTACGAAGCTGGTCAAATGAGCATGCGGGTCTTCTCCTTGTAGACCTCCGAATTGTCCCGCACTTTGGATCATTTGAAGCATGACCGACCTTATCTCAAACCTTGCATTCTCCGCAACCGTATGTCTTGAAATTCCGGTGCTTAATTTGGTTCTGATGTGTTCCTGTGCGAAAAATACACTTGTTCTCTGGGCAGCTTAGAATTTATGGATCAATTCTAGTACTCATAACTGTCAGCCTGCTCTTCGCGATAAACAGACAGTACAACAGAGATTTTTCCTGCAACATACCACAAAAGTATTCAACACTAACCATTACCAATTCCTGGCAACGGCGCCATAAACTTGTAACGATAAAAAGATTAATTCCTTTACTATACATACACTGTGATCATGAATCATACAAGCTCATGTTGCCATAAACTTGATGACTGATTTTTAATCTCTTTATCTAACTTTAACGCATGGCTTCTGAATGAAATGAATGATGTGCTAAATGCGCTCAAGTGCTTTGCGATAAAGATAATTTTATGTGATACTATGTTCTAAGTGTATGCGTTGATAGTGATATGCTCGTACTATGCGATGAAGTAGTGCGTGTCACAAGTTTCCTTACACTGAAACCAAGTATAATTCCAACGCAAGTTTCTCAGGGTGATCCGAGGTCGAACATGGGGATTGTTGTCGTTAATGTGATACTTATGTGATACATGTGACCGGTTTTAATAATGAATAAAGAATGTTAGTTTGTACATAAATGTATATTACAATGAAGTAAAAATGCGTTGTAAAGTAAAAATGTGTTGATAAAGTAAATTGCTAAACTACTATGATACATGATACAAGATACATGATACATGATATATGATACTGAGGTCGATGACTGACTATGAAGTTGTACAAAAATGTCGATGAATGCAATGGCAAGTCTTATGAATAAGGCAGAAAGAGAAACAGTAAAAAGTAAAAACATCGCAAGTTCGACAATCGTGTTAAGGACGCAACTAAGGTTCCACTTTCCCTCGGCCTATACCTCTCAGTGATCGGCCGCATTCCCATATGTCTATGGTGAAACAGAGATGAACGTGATGAATGCAAGGTTGTTTCCATCTCTGGAAATTCTTCTTGCTTTAGTTAACGCATTCTTCGAACCTTCTCTCGATAGGCAGAATAACATCTTCACTTTTGTTCTCACAGGTGAAGATATTGTCAAGCAAGCTTTAGCTAAACTTAATTAATTCCTTAACACAAATTGACTCACTCGCCTACTTCTTGCTTTTTAACCCAGGGATTAAGAACACATCATAGAGAAAATGGATGATAAAAGTATGGAAAGAGACAGAAAGATGATAATGGTGATGATGATAACATTTAATTCTAAAATTAAGCGTTTGATACATGTTGTGAATGAAAGATTAAAGAGGATGAATATAGAGGATGAAATAGAGAATAGAAACAAATATGGAAAGAATGTAAACGTCTTGACACAGATCCCTATCGAAGATTTGCGCTTGTCGGCGTATGGAAGTGGTGGAGAGGAAAGCTTCCCTCTCAGGCTTGCTGTCCCAGTAGAATTGACCTTTACATAAAGCTTCAGCTTCAGGAATTGGAAGAATTCTCTGCTCGGAGTTCTCTCGGATTTACTCTGTAGTTGCTTCACACCAGCCTCTCTCTCAGTATCAGTATATCTCTGTAACTATGTGTATCTGTATATATCTTTCAGCGAATTTGAAGAAGCTATTTATAAGCGAGATCATGGCTCTTTGAATTTGTGGTCCTCACTGTCTAATTATGGTAGTTCCTAAAATGGCGGAATGGAAAATTCCTTTCTGCTATGCAATCAATTCATCAGAAATGAACAACTAAAAGTTGTACACTTGTCAGAATCGTCTGTGAATGTGTTGCTCTTCACATCTTCGATCTATTGCCGCATGCAGTGTTGTTTTTTATTAAAGCATGCGGTTGAAATGCGTTGATCGCTTTAGCTCTTGATCGATTGTCACATGCACCATCATTGCATTGATCATCTCTTCGTTCTTGATTGATGGGCGCAATGCGATATAGATGCATTGTTTATTTTGTCTTCGAGCCATGAACGCATGCAGTGACCTATTTCCTACAAAACAGGGACTAAAACATTCTATTCACCATCGCAATGGTGTTAGTGGGTGTGTTTACGACATTTCATAATTTTCGTATTTCTTAGCCAATTTTTATACTATTGACGTAACTTTCCTTACTTTTTTGCTGCAATATCTAAATAAAATAGTATAAATAACTTGTATTTCTACAAGTTATCCTGGCCCTTCTTTTTGCGCCACAAATTGAAAATTTTGTTGTTGATTCTTCCAAGCAAAATTGGGGTGCTTTCTCCACCTGGGGATGTAAGTGTTTGAAAAGGGATTATTCTTTACAAAATATACAGACTGTGGATTTTGTGGGCAATCTTCCATCGCATGCCCATCACCGCAAGTCGCACACCTTGCGGTGTTTTGACTTATTGCGTTAATTTGCCCACCTTGCGGTGTTTTGACTTATTGCGTTAATTTGCCCACCTTGCGGTGTTGGGCTACTGATCGCCATTCCTTGAATCAAATCCATCATTGCGGTCATTTGGTTTTGTAAAGAAACAATGGCACCGTTATTTGCGTCAGAATCTTTGAGTCTCAATCTCTGGTCACTCTCCCTCCAGTCTTCATGGTTCTTAGAGATGCGATCCAGGATATTCTTCGCCTCATCATAAGTTTTGTCAAGCAGACCACCAGCAGCTGCCGCATTGACAGCGGTCTACGAAGCGGGATTCAAACCGTGATAGAAAATTTCCATTTGAAGACAGTCTAGTAGCCCATTGTGCAGACAATCCTAGACAAACCTTTTAAACCTCGCCCAAGCATCGCTGAGTGATTCGTCCATATCTTATTCAAAATTAGTAATGAGATTTATCCGTCTTGCGTTCTCGGTAGGTGGAAAATACTTTTACATGAATTTCTCCACTACCTACTCCCAAGAAGTAATCTCTCCTAGTCCGAGCGAATAAGCCCATTTCCTAGCCTGATCATAGAGAGAAAATGGGAACAATGTTAGTTGAACTTCTTCAGCAGAGATGTTCAGGAACACAAAAGTATTGCAGATTTCAATAAAACTTAGGAGGTGAGCATCCAGGTCCTCGCCACGCCTTCCTCCAAATTGACCTGCAGTCTGGAACATCTACAGTATCACTGGTTTCATCTCCAATCTACTTCCGTCGAAGGCAGGTCTCATGATTCCCAAAGAGAAATCATAGAGGTTTGGCGATGCATAGTCCCTAATGGGCCTATTACGATCGTTTGCCAACAGAATCGGATTCGCCATGACATTATTATTATTTGGTGCTCCACCTCTAAGCTGCTCCACCAATTCTTCTTTATCGGATTGTGGTTGTTGTTGGCGATCTCGTAGTCTCCTTCAAAATGTTCTCTCAATCTTCGGGTCGTAATTCGCCAGAGATTGAGAGTTCTGCAAAGAAATCACAAAAATTACCGTTAACAAACTATTTTGCCGAAGTCCCCAACGACGACACCAAAAACTTAATGCGTTATTTTATTGAATGGAAATATGGATGATATGTGTTGATGGATTGCATTGTGCACTCAAGTTTCCCCAGAGGAATTCAAGTGTAAATTCCTTTGAGTTTCCTGGTAAGTCCAGGGTCGAACACAGGGACTTATGAAAATAGTTGTGTTGGTAATGTTTATGAAAAATTTTTGGCAATCAAGTAAATAAATAAAGTGTTAGGTGTGTTGTTGCATTGATGAAAAAGAATTAAATAAAGGCGGCGGATTTGAGAAAGATAGTTGCGTTGATAGATGCAATGAGTATGCGATGAATGGGTTGAAAAGACCTTTAGCGGGCATTACTCGGGAATGCGTCAAACTTTGCGATCATGTTACAACCATGCACAATAAGTCATTTCCCAATGTAAATGTGATGCTCTTAAGTCTAGGACAAATGTGTTGAATGAAAAATGTCCATAGAGCTTATCCCTAAGTCTCTACTCTTGTCCTATGCATTGATGCAAAATGAATGGAAGCAAGGTGACCGCATACAATCATACCTTATTGCTATGATGCATGCGATGCGTTAATAACAGTGCTCATTCCCAAGCGTCTATCTCTCGTTTATGTGTTCTAATCTGGTTCTTCCAAACCTAGATTCTGACCTGACCTTCCCAAGTCTAGATCATGTCCTTAGATTACCTTCCCGAGTATCTCTAATAGACGAATGCAGCATACATAAACAAGATAATCGCAAAGAATGAAGATTCCCTCGTTATGCTAACTAACTGCTTCTCAACCCCTTCAACTAATTTAGCTACTCATGCATGAATAATAGAGAGTGAATAAATAAAGAGAAAGAAATTTCATTCTTATAACTGAGTTGAGTAAAAAATGACAATGGAAAGTAAAGGTAGAGAGCCTGGTAGCAATTCCTTGCTGATCGAGGCCTTTTACACTGAATCTCTATTCTGATCTACAAACATTCCCGCTTCCGCAAGCGTCGGCCCTCTCTCTGTCCTGGAGCTTTCGGTGCTTTCCCAAACTTACCGGAGTGATCTACCAGCACACTTTCTTCCTCGCGTCCACCTTAAAATGAAAGAAAACTATGGACAGAGGCGTGAACCTATAAAGTGATGAATTAATCGACTGCTTGACCCCTTCTCTGAAGAATGCACTTGGTATTTATAGAGCTTCAATGATGAAAGGCGGCTTCTCTCTTCCGTTGTACAGATGGGACAGCTTTAATTCCTGATTGACGTACCGAATAATTATCATCGATAAAGCTAAATGTATAAATAACCAAGGATTTTATGTTTATTGGTTTGTGATAAAGCAAATAAAACAAACAACTCAGCAAAAATACAAGATGTGAAGTAAATATCATATATTAACAACATAAGCGTTCGTACAAACTGTTTACAAACTACAGGACACGAGACTTTAGGGCATCAACCCCAACAATCTCCCACTTGTCCTAAAGCGAAGTGGGGTGTATAATAAACTAGTACAAAACAATAAACTAGGGAATAAAAGCCCAGTACAATAAAATCTCCCACTTGCCCTAGTCTAGCCGCGAGCGATCCTGTAGACCTATTCTTCATAGGTGACCTTCAAAACACTATAGTCGGGAGAGCCTTTGTAAACAGGCCTGGGTTAGACTGATCCATCTCATCTCCTCAACCTCTTGAGTTTTAGGACACATGTCCTTAGACAAAGTGACTCCATGCCTGAACAGCAGTAGGCCCCTTTTATAGTCCTGCATCGAGTACTTGAGCAACATCTTGTCAATGTAAGCTCTCTAAGACAGTGCTAGCACTTTGTTCTTACGATCCTGAAAGATCTGTATACCTAGAACAAACTAAGCCTCTCTCAAATCTTTCATATGGAATTGGGTCGCTACCCAGTTCTTAACTGCAACTAGTAAACCTACATCATTCCCAATGAGTAGGATATCATCTACATACAACACTAAGAAGACTACTAAAGCATTGATGATCTTCCAGTATCAAACCATATGTTCCAAGAACAAGACGCCTGTTGTAGTCCATAAATGGACCGATGGGAGTTGAGTTGTCACAAGGGGGTGAGCTTGGGATGGCTATAAATAGAGAGGTTGGGCGAGAAGAATTCATTCATGCCATCAGCAAAATCTCTGTGTTGAGAGATTATTTAGAGTGTTACGCTTGAGTATTTAGGCTGCCAAATTAATTGGGGTCCGAAGGAGCTAAAGTTGCGTTGGTGAAACTTTGAAACCAGTCCAGACGCATACACCAAGCTAGCCAATGCATCCAGCACACAGCGTGCGTGCCCTTGCGTCTTGCAGCGCTGCGTACGTCCATCGCAAGCAGCGCACCTCGCACCAACGCATCACGCATGCCAGCTCAACGCAGTAGCCCACCGTGCGACGCAGCACGCACACCCTGAACATGGTCGAACGCCCAGCTGACTGTCAAACTCCATTGCACCCACATAGTTCAAATAACCTCTAAAGGGGCTGATTTTAGGATTTTGGAGTGGGGTAAGTTGGTACTTTTATTATATAAGGGTATTTTAGCTAGTTTAACATTATATATTGATATAACAAGTATTAATTGAGGAATTTTCATTGATATGGAGGAAATCTCAGGAAGATATTCTCAAAGTGGTTTTAGTAGGAAATCTTGCTTACGGTGAGTGGTTATTTAGTTTTATGCATTTTTATATGAATAAATGCATACGTAAGTACAAATGCATGCTTATAATGTTATGTTACTTGCGATGATATTGTTTGTGTAATTTCTATGGAAACTAAGATTATACCAGAAATAGATAAGTTAGAATGCTTAAAAATGGTACTTGGCGGGAAAATATAGTCGGCTTTGGTCGGCGGGAAATGATAGTCGGTGACGACCGACGGGAAATATAGTCAAGACACCTAATTATGACTAGCGGGAAATAGTTTTCGATGTGCACATTAGCGGGGAAAGCGGGTTATAGAAAAGTTTCCATAAAAAGTTGTTATGATTGTTAATATATGCATGATGTGAACATGCCAAGTATAGCATGTAATGGAGAATAATGATTGAATGAGATTGCACGTAATCTTGCATAGATTATAATGAAATTGTGATTATGTGATTGACTTCCCAAAAATATGTTTTGTTAAACTACTATTATCTTAAAAAGGCACCACTCACTGGGCTTATTAGCTCACACTTTTCCAAATGTTTTTTTCTATTCCCCCCCCGCCCAGGTTGCAAAGCGAAGCGTTCAGAAAGGAGTCTACAACCACCCAAAACATCAGGACTTGGTAATTTCTCAGGGCATGGCTCGGATCATGTAATAGAAGAGTATAGGAAAATTTAGCTACATGTATGAAATGTTATATGATTATTGTAAACATGTTAAAGCTTTTAATAGATAAAGGGGAAAATGTTAAATTAAAATATTATTATAGGATGGTACTAGTATATCTCCATGCTCTCTTCCAAGTCTTGGGCTAAGACTAGGGAGGGGGTGTGACAAGATTTGAATAAGACTTAAAGAAATTCTAGCATATAGGATCTGAACGAAGTATCCTTGAGAAATCTAGCAAAGAAGACTTTGTGGTTAACTTGCTAAAGAAATCTTTAGCTTATGCTTGAGGACAAGCATTGTTTAAATTTGGGGGTGTGATAACGGGCAGAAATGCATGTTATCATAGTGCTAAGTTCTTAAACAATGTTGGATTGCGCTGATAGAATATGTTAAATTGCGTCCATTAAGCATAAATTCTACAATATTGCAGTTGCATGCGTCCAACGCATTAAGGCAGTTGATCTCTATATTTTTGTGCAGAATAATGCATTAACGCAATGCAAAGAATACGATCATAGGAATACATCAGTCGAGCACAACTTCACAGCAAGACTTTGCATTGATCATGCTCGCAAACATCCACCCAAGAAGAATCACCGCAACATGGTTAGTGCATCTGGACGAAAAGACAATTAAGATCGATGGGATAGAAAGCCGACGACAGTCAGATCGAAATTAAATTGACATCCAATAACGGTCACAAAGTACATCCAGCTTTATTGGGGAAACCTATCCAGCGCATCAGTCAGGAATTAAAGATGTCCCATCTATACAACCAGGAGAGAGAAGCCGTCTTTCACCTTTAATGCCTTATAAATACCAAGTACATTCTTCAGAGAATGGGTTAAGTAGTCGATTACTTCATCACTTTATAAGTACATACCTCTGTTCATTGTTTTTTTTCCCATTTCATGGCAGAGCTAAAGAAGAGGGGTGACGCCGAAGATCGTCCAAGACGGCTCGAGAGAGAACCTTGGGGCGTAAGAGTGGAGAGCGGGTTGACTCTCGTGAAAGCGAGAATATCTTTAGAGCACAAGTAGAACAGTGTAACACCTGGTGGCAAGAAATTGCTCTAGGCTCTTTACTATACTTGCATTTTTATTTTGTACTTCATCTTTTATCTATTCAATGGAAGTTCTATTTCTACATCTGCTAACTCTCTTAATACGCATGAGTAGCTAAACTAGTTGAATGGGTTGAGAAGAACTAAGCTAACATGATCTAGGAAGTTCATTGCTTGCGATTGTCTTGTTTTATGCTGTGCGAAACATCCCTTTAGAGTTGCTCCAGAGAGAATCTAAAAAAAGAACCTAATGTCTCAAGAGAGCTAGGTTAGAATCTGACATGAAAGAGCAAGATTAAGCCTGCATAAACAAGAAATAGGGACTTAGAGATAAGCTCTGTTTGTCAACTTCCATCGCATGCACCTAGGAATAGGAATGATATTATGCGGTCGCATATTTGTGTGAATGTCAAGTTATCATTGCATAAATAGAAATAGAGGTTTATGTGTACACTCTGTAGACTTATCGCATATTTATCGCATGCGTTCTAGCCTTAGAGGTCGTGGCATTCACGCCGAGAGGTGGTTTACTATTGTATGCATGTTGCAGGATCGCAAGGCATGAACACAACCTAGGGAGTGTTAGCCGAAACCCTTCTCAACCCGTTCACCACATATTCATCGTATTTTCTATTGCCAACTCTTTTCGAACTCTGCTGCATTTGTTATTATTTTCATTAACGCAACAACAACTCAAACTTATTTATTAATCGGTTACCACAAGTTTTCATAAAAATCTCTAATGCAACTATTTTCACAATTCCCTCTGTTCGACGCTAGACTTACTAGGAAACTCAGAGGAATTTACACTTGAATTCCGCTGGGGAAACTTGAGTGCACAACGTAATTCCATCAACGCATAACATCCATTTTCCACATTTCATAAATTTTAGCATCATCATTCCAGACATGTCAAAGCCCATCACACTTTATTGTGATAATAGTGGTGTTGTGCCTATTTTCAAAAGCATATAGAGCAAAAGTATCATCTCATCCGAGAGATTATGCATTGAGGAGATGTGATCGTCACGCAGATAGCTTCAGAGCCCAACGTTGTTGATCCGTTTACAAAGGCCCTCATGGCTAAGGTAGTTGAGGGTCATTGGTAGAGTATGAGTCAATGGGATAGGCCGTATTTAGACTAGAGCAAGTGGGAGATTAGTACTGGGCGTGTTATACCCAGTGAAGGAACCATTGAATGTCCTTGAGCGGAACACAAGATCGAACCCAAACGAAAAATTAACAAAATTATAATTTTACAGCAACAATACAAAATTATGCATCTAATTAAAAATAACATGTTTGGAAGAAAATGCAGAAAAAATAAAAATTTGGGTTTCAAAAACCCTTACCTTTGAAGACCGTTCCTAAATGGAATCCCTTTGAACCAAAAGACAATACCACGAAGGAAACCGTTGTATTCTTTGAGTGAGAATCTAGGAGGAGTATGTGCTTTGGTTATTTTGGAGGAGGAAATTAAGAGAGATCAGAGGAGATGAAGATCAGAATTGTTTTGTATCACATTGTAATCTTTTGGTTTTTTTTTATCAACCGGAGAAGAAGGAAAAAACAAAACACAATTAGAATGCCCACTCCCACACACTGTACGTGTATTGAGAGAAAAATGGGGAGGGAAGAAAGACAATTCTAAATTACAATCATGAATCAAGATATATTTACAGTCGACATCCATACAAGTGCTTATGCAAATAATACAGAGAAATTATAGCATGAACAACAAACGTACAGAGGGAAAAACTGTACCAACAAAGGCAGAAGGGTCTCCACGCTCCGATGCACGATCGCTCGAACAACAGCGACCATGAACACTCGATCTACACGACTGCAACACCGCACGAACACTTTGCGCTCGTCCTCAACGATCTCCTCGGTAAGGATCTCCTCCGCAACACAAACTCATTGTACTGGCTGTTCAACGTGGACAGCAGCCTGACAGTTTATGAGTCCTGGTGCTGAATCGGAAGTCATAGCTGACCCTGAGATCGAGCAAACTTTCCGCGCAAGGGTACGTCAGAAAAGAAATCGGCAAAAGAAGGCAGCCAGCATGGCTGATAATAACAATGACGTGGTGCCAATGGTAAACCAAGGGGCTGTTCGACCGGCTCAGGATCCTGTATTCCTGGCGGCCGATCACAACATCCCGATGCGAAATTATGCGGCACCCAGCCTATACGATTTTTTGCCTAGAACCTCAAGGCCAACTGTCGAGGAGAATGTGCACTTTGAGATCAAGCCGGTCATGTTACAGACGATTATGAAAGCCAGGCAGTTTGAGGGCCTGGAAGGTGAAGACCCACATGCCCACTGACCGGCTTTGTCGAGATGTGCGGCAATTTCTCCCTACCTGGTGTGACCCTGGAGAATATAAGGTTATATTTCTTCCCTTAAACCTTGAGGGATGAAGCTAAGAAGTGGGCTTATTCACTGAAGCCCAACGAAATCACTTCATGGGAGCAATTGGTTGAGCAGTTTATGAAGTTCTTCCCACCTACTGTCAACTAAGAAGGCGAAAGGATGTGTTGAACTTTGAACAAAAAGATAATGAGACCCTGAGCACCACTTGGGTGCGATTCAGAAGATTGTTGAAAAACTGCCCGCATATCGGGATTCTCGATTGCATCTTGATGGAAACATTCTACAATGGCCTGAACAGAGCAACGCAGGCTATTATTGATGCCTCTGCAGAAGGAGATTTTATGGACAATACATACACGGAGGCCAAAGTCATCCTCGACCGCATCTCACGAAATATGGATGACTGGATAGATGAGGGATATAAGGGATATCAACCGCATCTCAGATATCTGTTTTTGGTATATAAGACTTTCTTAACTTCATGATCTTTTTCACAGTTCTCAGCTCGAACGTGTAGAAATGTTGCTGATTTTTTTCAACATCTTAAGTTTCATAGTTATTTATGGAAGGGGTTGTTACACCTCTTTCGGTACTAGTTTCAGCTATGTCAAACGATGACCCTTGTTTTTCATCTAGTTTTTTTGAAGAGTCTCTAGTTAGCATTGAGTACTCGATTGGATTTTGGTACAATTTTTCACCCATAAACCGATGGTCAAATAGAACGTCTGAACCAAACATTGGAAGATATGTTGTGCGCTTCTGCACTAAAGTTTTTCAGGGAGTTAGGACTTTCACCTGCATTTAGTGGAATCCGCATATATTAATTTGTTCCTGCCTTTAATTCTTTGAATTATGGTAATCAGTGTGTATGCTTTAAATTGTGAATGATTGAGTAATAAAGAAAAATGTATCGCCGCAAGTCACAACACTTGCGCTGATGAAAAAATGTGTCTATAATAAAGATAATAAAACAATTAACAACAAGAAAGCAAGACGACAATAGACGCATCCCAAACCAACTAGGAATGCCTTGTGTTCACCTAACTCAACTGTATTTAGTTGAGGGGTGTGTTGCGCATGTATACGTCCTTTGCCCGGCCTTAGTTAAATACACCATGTTGAGATATCCTCCAGGAATGCGTCTGGTTAAGGGATGTGCTGCGGGGAGGTATGCGTGTTGCACCTCCTCAACAAAAATGTATCTGCGTGTATTGGAAGCATGGTAGGAATTTCAAATCATGCACCCTTCTGAACTAAATGTGTAAATTAATCAAATTCTTTGACTCTTTACAAGCAATAGAAAATTTTTTGTAATGCGTTCATTTGTAATGTATTTGTATACTTTGTTAATAGTCAATACAAGCAGAGTACATAATTCACTCTACTCTTTGCCTGTGCCTCTTTCTTTATCTTCCTTTGATAATTTGTGTGACATTCTTACTCTTTTATTTTAACAATCTTCATTGCGTTGCTATGATGTATTATATGTTTACACTTAGAAATATTTCCCATACTTAGTAAATTCTGACTAACACTTAGTTAACTCTTAGTTTAGCAATACTTTACCTTTTATCTTTCAAAGTTCTGTTCAAACCTTTTTTTTGAAATTTTTGTCTAAGTGTTTGTCTAGTCTGTCCAAACAACGCAATGAGGACCTTGTTCATCTTTAAATTTTGGGGTGGGGAAGGTCTGAGCAGATGAGATCAGAAATATGCAACATTTAAGAAAATGCGTCCATTTTCATATATAAAAAAATAAAAAATAAAAAAAATTTGCAAACTCCAATGTCAGCGCAAGGGGAAATTTCAAAACTGTTCCCAACCTGATAAGAGTTTAGTTGTGAAAGGAGCCTGCTCGTAGTTGGATGTTCGTATGACACCCGTAGGAGCAAGCCAAAATGAAGGTGGGTTTCCAAGAACAACGCAGTATAAACCAAAAAGAGAAAAATAAAAGAATGCAAAGGACAACTCCTCTGATTATCATGAGTTAAAGTTGAAACTGGCACACAACCGTAGTTGGATGTTCGCATGACACCCATGGGGACAAGCCAAAACGAAGAGTGTAACCATGACCAACTATCTCTAAGTGAATAAATGATGCAAAGTATTGCTCACTACATATAGATACATCAAGTTGCTTTGATAAAGAAGAGATAAATATTCTATTTTGAAAATTAGAAAAGTGTCTTTGAGCAGAATTTTGTTACATAGAGAATGAAGTAGGGCTTGATAAGAATTAGCAAGGATAGAAGGAAAGTGCGATGTTAGGTAATGTGCCTAAGTGTAACATTCGGAGCAACCAATCATCGCAAAAATATAGGATAGGAATGGAGCATGATTGCCTTGGTAGAAAATAAGCTTTGGGACAAGCATATATCTAAATTTGGGGGTTTGATAACTTGTAGAAATACAAGTTATTTATGCCATCTTATCTAGATGTTGCGGCCAAAAGTTAGTAATTATGCACCAATTGTATGAAAATTAGCCTAATATGACAATAATTATAAATGTTTGCGATTACACCTACTAACGCCAAAAAGATGGAAGACAATCCGAACTTTACTCTATTTTGCAGGAGACCAAGTCATCGCTTGCGCTCAAGGCTCATGAGAGACTAATCAACGCATCTCTGTCACATTGCGCCCGTCGATCAACCATGAAGAGACGATGACCGTAGTAACGGCGCAATGCAACAGTCGGTCCAGAGCTATGCTTCAACCGCATGCGGTAATAAAAACAAACACTGCATGCGAACCTATGATCGAAAGATGCAACTGATCAATGCAAGAGCGGAGGATTGAGACACGTGTACAACTAACGATTGTGAAGAATTGATGGTCTGATTGCATAATAGAAGGAATAATATCCCTCCATCTTCGGAATTACCATAACAATCAAGTGAGGACCACAAGGCCGGAGTCAAAGATCTGCACCTATAAATACCCCATTGATTTTAGAGAAAAGGTATGCTACTTGATATGGGGCTAAGTGCTGCAAAATTTTAGAGAGAAAAGGCTGAGCTGAGTACTTAAGAGAAGAAATCTGAGAAGAAAACGAGATAAGGCCGAAAGGTGAATCTCAGGTCCAACCTACCATACACCCGATCGAAGCTCTGTGCAAAGATCCCAGCTACTGGTGAAGCAAGCCTGAGAGGGAAACTCTTCCTGCCATCAAAACCATCCTATCCGACAAGCAGATCTCCATCAAATCTGTGCCAAGACATTGGCACTTGTTTATATCTGTTCTATCTCTTCTTCATTGTGTATTTCATATTTTCTTTATCTCTTCATTCACACAACATATATCAAACGCTTAGTAGAAATATTAAATGTTTCGATAGATTCCATTTACCATTTTCTGTCTATTTCCGTCCACCCATTAATCACTTTCTTCATGATGTCATCTTAATTCCCTGATGAGAAATATGAATCACTAAGAACTTAAACTGTATTAAAGATATCAAATACATTTAGCTAAAGCATGCTAGACGGCATCTTCACCTGTGAGAGCAGAAGTGAAGATATCATTTTGATCTATCGAGAGAAGGTCAGAAGAGTGCGTTAACTAAAGCAAGTAGTACTTCCAGACATGGAAGCAACCTTGCGTTCATTACATTAGTCT
>NC_052359.1:52383065-52395471 GCF_009727055.1 Benincasa hispida
TTTGTTGTGTCGAGCTGAGTTGTTTAGAGAGAGATCAAATAATAAAAGATGATGATAGATAATATATTTTAAGCCAACATTAAGCGTTCGTACAAACTGTTTACAACATACAGACACGAGGACTTTAGGGCATCAACCCACAACAATCTCACACTTGTCCTAGAGCGAAGTGGGTGTAAATAAACTAGTACAAAACAAATAAACAGGGAATAAAAGCCAGCAGTAATAAAATCTCCCAACTTGCCCTAGTCTAGCCGCGAGCGATCCTGTAGACCTATTCTTTCATAGGTGACGATCTATCAAAATACTACTAAATGTCGTGGAGAGCCTTTGTAAACAGGCCCTGGTTAGAGATCTGATCCACTCATATCCCAACCTCTTTAGAGTTTTCAAGAGGAACATAGTCCATTAGACAAAGTGATCACAGCACATGAACAGCAGTAGGCCCTTTATATAGCTCCTGCAAATCATAAGTACTTGGCTAACAATCTTTCAATGTAAGCTCATAACTAAGACAAGTGTCTAGAGACTTTGTTCTTTTACGATACCTTCGAAAATTCTTGTATTACCTGAACAACATAAGCCTTCTCTCTCAAATCTTTATATGGAATGGGATCGGCTATCACAGTTTCTTGAACTGCAACTAGTAACCTAATCATTCATTCACCCATGAAGTAGGATATAATCATACATACAACACTAAAGAAGACTAAAAGCTATTGAATGATACTTCCAGTATCAAAACCATATGTTCCAGAACAAGAATCGCTGTTGTAGGTCCATTAAATGACCGATGGGAGTTGAGTTGTCACAAGAAGGTGAGCTGGGATGGCGTATAAATAGAGAGGTTGGACGAGAAGAATATCATATCATGCCATCAGACAAAATCTCCTGTGATGAGAGATTATTTGCGGTTACGCTTGATATTAGAGCTGCCTAAAATTAATTGGGGTCCAGAAGAGCTAAAGTATGCGTATGGCTAACTTTGAAACCAGTCCAGGAACGCACATAACCAACACTAGCCAATGCCATCCAGCACACACAGACGTGCGTTGCCCTTGCGATCTTACAGCGCTGCGTACGTTCCATCGCAAGCAGCGCACCTCGCACCCAAACGCATCACGCATCCAGCTCAACGCAGTGCCACACGTGCGACTCAGACACGACACACGCACTGAAACATGGATCGAACAGCCCAGCTTAGATGTCAAACTACCATTGCACCCCACATTAGTTTCAAATAACCATCTAAAGGGGCTGATTTTAGAGATTTATTGGAGTGGTAAAGTTGGTACTTATTTAATAAGGGTTTTTATGCTATTTAACATTTAATTGTTTATAACAAGTATTAATATGAGGAATATTTCATTGATATGGAGGAAATCTCAGGAAGATATTCAAAGTTGTTTTAGTAGGAATCTTGCTTTACGGTGATGTTATTTTAGTTTATAGCATTTTTTATATGAATAGAAATGCATAATCGTAATACAAATGCATGCTTATAATGTATGTTACTTTGCGATGATATTGTTTGTGTAATTTCTGGAAACTAGAATTATACCAGAAATAGATAATTAGAATGCTTAATGTATCTTGGCGGGAAATTATAGTCGGGCTTTGGTCGGGGGAAATGATAGTCGGTGACAGACGACGGGAAAAATATAGTCAAGACACATAATAATTATGACTAGCGGGAAATAGTTTTTCGATGTGCACATTAGCGGGGAAAGCGGGTTATAGAAAAGTTTCCATAAAAAATTGTTATGATTGTTAATATATGCATTTGAGTGAACATGCCAAGTATAGCATGTAATGGAGAATAAGGATTGAATGAGATTGCACGTAATCTTATTAGATTATAATGAAATTGTTGATTATGTGATTGACTTCCCAAAAATATGTTTTGTTAAACTATTATTTTAAAAAGGCACCACTCACTGGGCTTATTGAGCTCACACTTTTCCAAATGTTTTTTTCTATTCCCCCCCGCCCAGGTTGCAAAGCGAAGCGTTCAGAAAGAGCATCTACAACCACCAAACATCAGGACTTGGTAATTTCTCAGGGCAATGGCTCGGATCATGTAATAGAAAGTATAGGAAAATTTAGCTACATGTATGAAATGTTATAGATTACTTGTAAACATGTTAAAGCTTTTAATAGATAAAGGGGAAAATGTTAAATTAAAATATTATTATAGATGGTATACTAGTATATCTCCATGCTCTATTCCAAGTCTTAGGGCTAAGACTAGGGAGGGGGTGTGCAAGATTATGAATAAGACTTAAAGAAATTCTAGGCATATAGGATCTTGAACGAAGTATCCTTGAGAAATCTAGCAAAGAAGACTTTGTGGTTAACTTGCTAAAGAAATCTTTAGCTTATGCTTGAGGACAAAGCATTGTTTAAATTTGGGGGTGTGATAATCGGGCAGAATGCATGTTATCATAGTGCTAAGTTCTTAAACAATGTTGGATTGCGCTGATAGAATATGTTAAATTGCGTCCATTAAGCATAAATTACAATATATTGCAGTTGCATGCGTCCAAGCAATTAAGGCAGTGATCTCTATATTTTTGTGCAGAATAATGCATTAACTGCAATGCAAAGAAATACGATCATAGGAATACATCAGTCGAGCACACGAACTTCACAGCAAGACTTTGCAATTGATCAGCTCGCAAACATCCACCCAAGAAGAATCACCGCAAACATGGTTAGTGAATCTGGACGAAAAGGACAATTAAGATCGATGGGATAAGAAGCCGACGACAGTCAGATGAAAATTAAATTGACATCCAATAACGGTCACAAAAGTAACATCCAGCTTTATTGGGGAACCTATCCAGCGATCCAGTCAGGAATTAAAGATGTCCATCTCTACAAACACCAGGAGAGAAAGCGTCTTTCACCTTTAATGCTTATAAATACAAGTACATTTCTTCAGAAAATGGGTTAAGTAGTCGATTACTTCAATCCACTTTATAAGTACATACCTTCTGTTCATTTTGTTTTTTTTCCTTTCATGGCAGAGCTAAGAAGAGGGTGACGCCGACAGACGTCCAAGACGGTCGAGAGAGAACCTTGGCGTAAGAGTGGAGAGCGAGGTTGACTCTCTGTGAAACGAGAATATCTTTAGAGCACAAGTAGACAGTGTAAACACCTGTGGCAAAGAAAATTGCTCTAGGCTCTTTACTATACTTGCATTTTTATTTTGTACTTCATCTTTTATCTATTCAATGGAAGTTCTATTTCTACATCTGCTAACTCTCTTAAATACGCATGAGTAGCTAAACTAGTTGAAGGGTGGGTAAGAAACTAAGCTAACATGATCTAGGAAGTTCACATTGCTTGCGATTGTCTTGTTTTATGATCATGTGCGAAACATCCTTTAGAAGTTTGCCTCAGAGAGAATCTAAAAAAAGATACCTAATGTCTCAAGAGAGCTAGGTTAGAATCTGACATGAAAGAGCAAGATTAAGCCTGCATAAACAAGAATAGGGACTTAGAGATAAGCCTCTGTTTGTCACTTCCATCGATGCACCTAGGAATAGGAATGATATTATGCGGTCGCAATATTTGTGTGAATGTCAAGTTATCATTGCATAAATAGAAATAGAGGTTTATGTTGTACACTCTGTAGACTTATCGCATATTTATCGCATGCGTTCTAGCCTTAGAGGTCGTGGCATTCCACGCCGAGAGGTGGTTTACTATTGTATGCATTGTTGCAGGATCGCAAGGCATGAACAAACTAGGAAGTGTTAGCCGAAACCCTTCTCAACCCGTTCACCACATATTCATCGTTTTTTCTATTGCCAATCTTTTCGAACTCTGCTGCATTTGTTATTATTTTCATTACGACAACAACAACTCAAACTTTATTTATAATCGGTTACCACAAGTTTTCATAAAAATCATCTAATGCAACTATTATTTCACAATTCCCTCTGTTCGACGCTAGACTTACTAGGAAACTCAGAGGAATTTACACTTGAATTTCGCTGGGAAACTTGAGTGCACAACGTAATTCAATCAACGCATTAACATCCTTTTCCACATTTCAATAATTTAGCATCATCATTCCGAATGTCAAAGCCCATCACACTTTATTGTGATAATATGGTGTTGTGCCTATTTTCAAAGCATATAGAGCAAAAGTCTATCTTCATCCGAGAGATTATCATTGAGGAGATGTGATCGTCACGCAGATAGCTTCAGAGCCCAACGTTGTTTGATCCGTTTAAAAGGCCTCATGGCTAAGGTAGTTGAGGTCATTGGTAGAGTATGAGTCAATGGGATTAGCCGTATTTAGACTAGAGCAGTGGGAGATTAGTACTGGGCGTGTTATACCCAGTGAAGGAACCATTGAATGTCTTTGAGCGGAAACAAGATGAAACCCAAACGAAAAATTAACAAATATTTATAATTTTTACGCAACAATACAAAATTATGCATCTAATTAAATATAAATGTTTGGAAGAAAATGCAGAAAAAATAAAATTTGGGTTTCAAACCCTTACTTTGAAGACCGTTCCTAAATGGAATCCTTTGAACCACAAGACAATACCACGAAGGAACCGTTGTATTCTTTGAGTGAGAATCTAGAGAGTATTGTGCTTTGGTTATTTTGGAGGAGGAAATTAAGAGAGATCAGAGGAGATGAAGATCAGATTGTTTTGTATCACATTGTAATCTTTTGGTTTTTTTTTTATCAACGGAAGAAGAAAGGAAAAAACAAAACACAATTAGAATGCCCACTCCACACACTGTACGTGTATTGAGAGAAAAAATGGGGAGGGAAGAAAGACATTCTAAATTACAATCATGAATCAAGATTATATTTACAGTCGAATCCATACAAGTGCTTATGCAAATAATACAGAGAAATTATAGCATGAACAACAAACGTACAGAGGAAAAACTGTACCAACAAAGGCAGAGGGTCTCCACGCTCCGATGCACGATTCGCTCGAACAACAGCGACCATGAACACTCGATCTACACACTGCACGCCACGAACACTTTGCGCTCGTCCTCAACGATCTCTCTGGTAAGGATCTCCTCCGCAACACAAACTCATTGTACTGGCTGTTCAACGTGGACAGCAGCCTGACAGTTTATGAGTCCTGGTGCTGAATCGGAGTCATAGCTGACCCTGAGATCGAGCAAACTTTCCGCGCAAGGGTACGTCAGAAAAGAAATCGGCAAAAAGAAGGCAGCCAGCATGGCTTGATAATACAATGACGTGGTGCCAATGGTAAACCAAGGGGTGTTCGACCGGCTCAGGATCCTGTATTCCTGGCGGCCGATCACAACATCCCGATGCGAAATTATCGGCACCCAGCCTATACGATTTTTCCTAGACCTCAAGGCCAACTGTTCGAGGAAGAATTGCACTTTGAGATCAAGCGCGTCATGTTACAGACGATTATGAAAGCCAGGCAGTTTGAGGCTGGAAGGTGAAGACCCACAGCCACTGACCGGCTTTGTCGAGATGTGCGGCAATTTCTCCTACCTTGGTGTGACCCTGGAGAATATAAGGTTATATTTTTCCCTTAAACCTTGAGGGATGAAGCTAAAAGTGGGCTTATTCACTGAAGCCCAACGAAATCACTTCATGGGAGCAATTGGTTGAGCAGTTTATGAAGTTTTTCACCTACTGTCAACTACAGAAGGCGAAAGGATGTGTTGAACTTTGAACAAAAAGATAATGAGACCCTGAGCACCACTTGGGTGCGATTCAGAAGATTGTTGAAAAACTGCCGCATATCGGGATTCTCGATTGCATCTTGATGGAAACATTCTACAATGGCCTGAACAGAGCAACGCAGGTATTATTGATGCATTGCGAAGGAGATTTTATGGACAATACATAACACGGAGGCCAAAGTCATCCTCGACCGCATCTCACGAAATATGGATGACTGGATAGATGAGGGATATAAGGATATTCAACCGGATCTCAGATATCTTGTTTTTGGTATATAAGAACTTTCTTAACTTCATGATCTTTTTCACAGTTCTCAGCTCGAACGTGTAGAAATGTTGCTGATTTTTTTCAACATCTTAAGTTTCATAGTTATTTTATGAAGGGGTTGTTCACCTCTTTCGGTACTAGTTTCAGCTATGTCAAACGATGACCCTTTGTTTTTCATCTAGTTTTTTGAGAAGAGTCTTTAGTTAGCATGAGTACTCGATTGGATTTTGGTACAATTTTTCACCCATAAACCAGATGGTCAAAAGAACGTCTTGAACCAAACATTGGAAGATATGTTGTGCGCTTCTGCACTAAAGTTTTTCAGGGAGTTAGGACTTTCACCTGCATTTAGTGGAATCCGCATATATTAATTTGTTTCCTGCCTTTAATTCTTTGAATTATGGTAATCAGTGTGTGTATGCTTTAAATTGTGAATGATTGAGTAATAAAGAAAAATGTATCGCCGCAAGTCACAACACTTGCGCTGATGAAAAAATGTGTCTATAATAAAGATAATAAAACAATTAACAACAAGAAAGCAAGACGACAATAGACGCATCCCAAACCAACTAGGAATGCCTTGTGTTCACCTAACTCAACTGTATTTAGTTGAGGGGTGTGTTGCGCATGTATAGTCCTTTGCCCGGCCTTAGTTAAATACACCATGTTGAGATATCCTCCAGGAATGCGTCTGGTTAAGGGATTGCTGCGGGGAGGTATTGCGTGTTGCACCTCCTCACAAAAATGTATCTGCGTGTATTGGAAGCATGGTAGGAATTTCAAATCATGCACCCTTCTGAACTAAATGTGTAAATTAATCAAATTCTTTGACTCTTTACAAGCAATAGAAAATTTTTGTTAATGCGTTCATTTGTAATGTATTTGTATACTTTGTTAATAGTCATACAAGCAGAGTACATAATTCACTCTACTCTTTGCCTGTGCCTCTTTCTTTATCTTCCTTTGATAATTTGTGTGACATTCTTACTCTTTTATTTTAACAATCTTCATTGCGTTGCTATGATGTATTATATGTTTACACTTAGAAATATTTTCCATACTTAGTAAATTCTGACTAACACTTAGTTAACTCTTAGTTTAGCAATACTTTACCTTTTATCTTTCAAAGTTCTGTTCAAACCTTTTTTTGAAATTTTTGTCTAAGTGTTTGTCTAGTCTGTCCAAACAACGCAATGAGGACCTTGTTCATCTTTAAATTTTGGGGTGGGGAAGGTCTGAGCAGATGAGATCAGAAATATGCAACATTTAAGAAAATGCGTCCATTTTCATATATAAAAAATAAAAAATAAAAAAATTTGCAAACTCCAATGTCAGCGCAAGGGGAAATTTCAAAACTGTTCCCAACCTGATAAGAGTTTAGTTGTGAAAGCTGCTGCTGTAGTTGGATGTTCGTATGACACCGTAGGAGCAAGCCAAAATGAAGGTGGGTTTCCAAGAACAACGCAGTATAAACCAAAAGAGAAAAATAAAAGAATGCAAAGGACAACTCCTCTGATTATCATGAGTTAAAGTTGAAACTGGCACACAACCGTAGTTGGATGTTCGCATGACACCATGGGGACAAGCCAAAACGAAGAGTGTAACCATACCACTATTCTCTAAGTGAATAAATGATGCAAGTATTGCTCACTACATATAGATTCATCAAGTTGCTTTGATAAAGAAGAGATAAATATTCTATTTTGAAAATTAGAAAAGTGTCTTTGAGCAGAATTTTGTTACATAGAGAATGAGTAGGGCTTGATAAGAATTAGCAAGGATAGAAGGAAAGTGCGATTTTAGGTAATGTGCTAAGTGTAACATTCACCAATCATCGCAAAAATATAGGATAGGAATGGAGCATGATTGCCTTGGTAGAAAATAAGCTTTGGGACAGCATATATCTAATTTGGGGGTTTGATCCGGCCTTTGTTCGCACTCCCCGTTCTTTTCTGCCCTCTTCCTCTCGGCTGTTGTCGGGGCCCTCCGTTCCGTATTCTGCCCCCCTTGTCGTGCACCTTCGCCTCCTCTGCCGCATCCTTCTCTCTCCTGTTTTGCGCTTACCCTTCTCCCGCCCCCCGGTGGCCCGCCCCTCCGCCCTTTCCTCCTCTTTATTGCGTAGCGCCCCGTCCATTTCGCTTGCGGTCCCGGCTCTCTGAGCCCTCCTCCCCGTCCTTCTTCTGTCCCCTTTGCGCGCCGTCGATCCCCTCCTGCCTCAGCGCCGCTTCGGCCCGTCGTCCCGGCGCCCTGCCCCGGCTCGATCCCGCGCTCTCTCTCACCCCGCCATGCAGGTACTTCCCCACACACCTCATGCTCTCCTCTCTCGCCCGCTTGCCCTCCCTGCTTCCCTTGCCCGCGCGTGATGGCTGCGGTCCCCTGTGTTATCCCGTCCCGTTGTGCCGCCTTGCTGGTCTGCTTGCCATCCTTCGCCGTGGTCTTCATCTCCCTCCTCTTTCGGCCTTCCCCTCCCCCTCCCTGTGCGGACCCACTTCCGCCTACGGCGTTTCTCCGCTCTTGCCCTCTCCTTCCCCCCTTGCTTTTTCGCCGCCCCGGTCTGCTTCCTTTGGCTCTTGGGGCTCAGTGCTGATCCCCCTTTTTCGCTGCGCCCCCGGCTTGTCGCTGTACCGTCATTTCGCGTCGCCCTCTTGCTGCTTCGCCCTCCGCGCTCCTGGCCGCCAGGTTGCCTTCTCCGGTCCCCCTCCCCTCCCCCCGCTCGCCGTTTGTTGCCTCTGCTTCCCCGCTCTCCTGGTGCCGCCGCGCCTGCGCGGGCCCCTTTCGTTCGCTGTCATTCTCCCCCCATTATAATAAAATAAAATAAATTTATAATTCGATACAAATACCTTCTCCGCCCTCCGCGCCCCCTTCTCCCACGCCTCAATGGTCGCCCCGGCCCTTGAGCCTGTTTCTCTCTTGTTTCTCTATCTCTTTACCTTTGTGCGTTTTCCTCTTCTTTATCTTCTTCCTCCCCCCACTCTCTACACCCTCGCTTCGTCGCCCTTCTTCCCTTGTTTCGCTCTGATTCTCTTTCACTCCCTTTCTGTCTCTTTACCGATTTAATACCCCCTCCTCCCTTTCTTCCTGCTGTCCCTTCCTTCCCTGTCTGCGCCCTCTGCCATCCCTCCTGCCCTTCCCCTGTTACTTTCCCGTCTCCCCTCCCTTTCGGCTCCCCGCCTGTCTCGGCCTGCTATTTCTTCCCTTGTGCGCTCCGCCGTGCCGCCTTCCTTTTGCTTCTCTCGCGCTGTCCTGGTCTGCTCGCTGTGCTTGTTTCCCTCCCGCCGTCGTCCTTCCCGCCTGGCCGCCCTTGCGTTCCTTCTCCTCGTCTTGTTCCCTCCCGCCTTGTGGGCGCTGTGGCCCGCTCCCTGCGCGGTGTCCCCCCGCGCCGCCCGGCCCCGTCTGTGCGGAAACCAGATATTTTAATATTTCTTTTATATGTAAATGTTAGGCATTAGAATAAATATGACAAATAAATGTATAAATTTCAAATTTCTTAAGTGCAGTCTACGTGAGAGCAGAGTGAAGAATATTCTTCGGAGAGTTCAGAAGAGTGGTTTTAACTAGAAAGTAGTCTTTCCAGACATGGAACTGCGTTTCATCTACTTGTCTTCTGTCACCCGCATGTGGGATGCGTTGGCTCGATCATTGAAGGTGTACTGTACCTTCAATCCAATTAAGAATTTGCGTTGATTTTAATTATTTGTCTTTCTCTTTTCTATTCTTTGTTCAGTAACAACTTGTGCGCATTCCAGTCTTTGCACACCTTCACAGCTCAGCCTTAATCCCAACTATCTTGTTACATTTGCAACGTCTTTTTATCTCTTGTAACATCTTAGCTTAGGGTTTATTGTATTTTTATGTTTATCGCATCTTTACTGCTTTTCCTCTATTTTTTACCACAATTTACACTTGTAACAACTATTTTGAAAGTATTGAAAAACCTATGTGCGTAATACCATGGAATTATTACCGCAATATACCCTTAACCATTCCCCGTGTTCGACCTTCGAATCTCACACCGAAGAAAACTTCGCGATGGATTAATTAGTTCCTATTAATAGGGAAAACTTGTGACAACTCGTTTATGGCTATATATATGACATTCCCATAACTAACGCTATTATAATTAGAAGTTATGTATCGCATTCATTGTTGAGAATTTTATTAATCACAATCAAACGATTTCAGTTACATTTGTCTCCTTAATACCATCAATCCATCTTAATGAACATTAATCTAAGTTCTATTGCTGGAGTCTTCTCTTCCAAGATAAGTTGTGGCATATGTTAAGCTCCCAGGAATAAAACCTTTAGGAGCCAATCTCTCTACCTATTCCCCTGCTTCATAATGGAATGTAAATTCCATATTGGTGTGATTGAGTCCTATATCTTCCCAGATCAGGATCAATGTTACCCAAAAAGGTATGGCTATGTTGATGTGGCTATCTTGTGGCCCTTCTACCCATTCACCCATACTAATCAAAGGACCGCCCTCAAAGGCAGGAGTTTACAAAACACTCAGGATTGAGGTCGTGTCACCTATGGTCGTTTAGGTGAGATCCAAGTCTCTAGTACCAACGGCGTTATATATAGAGTCTAGTCATGTCGTGCTCCAGGTCTTATACAAACTCTTTGTATAGGACACCCTCGCTCCACGTCTCCACACAAATGGTCAGAATCAACCATCTGTAGTAGTTTACAACACTTGCAAGCCTCTACAAAGTGGGTCGTATCCGTAGTGTCACCGGGATCAGGTATCCCCACCTTAATCCTTATACTACAAACCGATTTAGGTTATCACTTAAGACATGATCCACTTATATATCACATATACATGCTTAAGTTTATATAAGATAACCAATGAGTTTTATTTATTAGATATGAGTAAATGCCAGAATTAAATAACACTTATTTTATTCATTGAACAATGTGTATCTTTACAAAACAACGAGACTCTGGGAAAATTAGGATACCAATCCCAGCATATATATATATATATATAACTACCTTAGTATATATGTATAATCATAGTTTACATGACATAAAACATATAATCCATGTTTAATATTGTATCAAATGCAATGAAACCTATAGTTTTACTTCTCTTATCAATGGTATTTAATATAAATCTCATTTATATTAAATTTAATTATGTGAATTAAATTCATATAGTTAATATTTAAATCATATTCAAATATTTATTTCCTCTCAAGTAAACTTTATTATATCATATATAATTAAATTAAATTAATTATATCACATGTAACATCCTGTGCAGTTATAAAATTAAATTCAGCATTTTTGTTTTAATTGAGGACTTTTTGTCAATTCTGAAATTTAGTGTGTTTGAAGGAAAATTTTGGATTTTTATGTCACATTAATTTAATTTTAAGTCGATGTCAAAATTGAGATTTTATGGGGAGAATTGAGTTAATTTTGAAATTTGGATTTTAAAGAGGAAGAGGAAAGACATACAACTAAGCCTGGCCCGAGGGCAGTTCAGGGGTAAAGATTACTTACCTCTAATCACAACTTTAGAAACTAGTAAGCTTAGGCTCTTCCTGCCCGAAGAAAACCGAGAACCCACGAGATCAAACTTAAATCACCCACAACGAAATATCAAAAGCTCAAGATTCTCCCTGAAACTTTGAATCTGAACACCCAAAGTTATATGGGTAAAGTATTGGGCCAAAATTTTAAAATGGGTAATCAAGAACATTCAAGAAACCTAAAAAACTTACACCAAACTCAAAATCTGGCAAAAACCCAAACGGCAGTGATCGATGGCCGAAAATTTGGTGGGCGTCGGCTAGATCTGAGAAGTGGGTCGTCGGCGACAGAACCCCCTGCACGAAACGAATAGGTCTACGAAGCAGTCATCGCGGCTGACCCAAATTGGCGGCTGGAAAGGTGGCACGCGTTGGGCCTAGTTGTGGCGGTGTTGGTTGATCGAGAAGGACGGTCGGACAGGCGCAGCGCAATGTTGCTGTGTGAAAAGCGGCGTGGACACGAACGGACACCTCAGGCACAGGTGGCTAGGGCGCTCGAGCGACGACGTGACGGTGACTCGAACGCAGTTGGCAGGGCTGACGGTGTGGCATGCGGTGATTCTCGACTGGAGGAAGAGGGTTTTTGGCGGCCATTACTCCTTCACGAGAAGATGATGAAAATTCTTCTTTTTTTTTTTTCTCTCATTTTTCCCTTTTAGCACGTTTCTTGAGGGAGAAATATTAATATATATATATATACATATTCTTTCTTTATTTATATATACATATTATCTTTTCCAAAATTTCAATTTCTCAAAACTTTAAAAAAATAAATTCAATTTCCAAATAATTCCATCTTTCCTTAACTAAATCAAATTTCCAAATCTTTTCAAATATTTGCTTTTAATAATTCTCAAAATAACTCTAACTATATATATATATAAAAT
>NC_052359.1:52397488-52508727 GCF_009727055.1 Benincasa hispida
TTCACCAGTTTCGTGTTTCCTTTGGGATTCACCAGTTTCGTGTTTCCTTCGGGATTCACCAGTTTTGTGTTTCCTTCGGGATTCACCAGTTTCGTGTTTCCTTCGAGATTCACCAGTTTCGTGTTTCCTCCGGGATTCACCAGTTTGTGTTTCCTTTGGGATTCACCAGTTTTGTGGGCATACTTAACTACAATAGGATAGAACTCAGTCTCTTGTCTGTTTCATGTGTTTATGTGTCATAGGTGGGTATCTAGAAGACATAGATGCCTAGCCTGACCCCAGTGGTGGGGTTACTGACTGAGTATTTCATACTCATCCTTTCTTATGTTGATGTGTCAAGAAAAGGTAAAGATGCATCGGCGATGGCGCAGCGGAATTCGTGATCGTGTCACTGGGACTAGATTTTTTGCTGCCGCACTTTGAAATTTGAGTCCTTATTTTCCTTTTAATATTTAGTTTTACTGTTTAAAAATTTGTTGCTAAGGATTATTTCTTTTATATACTTTTGTTAGTCTATAAGAATTTTTAGGTACCATATTATTTGTTTTAACAATTGTATTTA
This sequence comes from Benincasa hispida, assembly GCF_009727055.1. Taxonomy (NCBI): domain Eukaryota; kingdom Viridiplantae; phylum Streptophyta; class Magnoliopsida; order Cucurbitales; family Cucurbitaceae; genus Benincasa; species Benincasa hispida. The sequence goes on from NC_052359.1 coordinate 52,398,051, forward strand.
ATAAATGTCTTTTGAACTTCTCTTATTTAATTAGCATTTATTTCAACATAACTGAGCGTCGTTTTAAATTCTATTCATGCATTCATTTTTATAACGGCCTAACCTAAGTCCTAAGGGGTCGGGTCATTACATCACATATAATTAATTCCTTCAATTTATTTGTACAATTCAAATTAATCCAAAAATTGATTCTCATTAATTCCCATTAAGCTACAGAAGAGACCTCATGGACTTATAGCCTGAAGCTCCAATGGTACGTGAATAACTAATGAAACTTCTTTAATTAAATTATTCACCATCCGTTAACTGTGGAACACTCCACTAAAGATCGAACACTGCAGTTTTTGCACTACAGATATATTTTTGTGTCCATTGGATATAACCAAACAATAGTACGATGACCCTTCATAAATTGCTCGTAAGTACAGCTCGGCTAAAATTACTGTTTTTCCTATGTAGTTACATCTAACTTCTTAAGTACCACTGATCGCTCTAATGAATAATAAATCATAGTCTAAATATGACCAAACCACTCTCGGGTCAAAAAAGGGTGTGGCACCACATTGTTCAAGCATCGTAATCAGCTTTTAAGGGAGTAATTTATCTACTTACCCCGATGATGGGGAAGGTGTGAATTCCTTCTTGTATAGTTGTGTTCCCAATACACCAATTAGACTAATTTCCAAAATGGTAGGCTTGTTGAGTCGGTGATCTGGCCATTCTCACCCATACAAATCGAAGGACCGCCTTCATAAGCAGGAGTTCACAACTCACTCAAGATTTAGGTCATGTTACCTATGGTCATCTTGGTGAAATGTAAGTCTCTATTATGAATGGTGTTATATAATCAGACTAAACATTTCATTGTACGATCTTATACAAACTCCTTTGTGTAGAATATCCAAGCTCACATGTCTCTACTTGAATGATCAGGATCAGATTATTTGTAGTACTTTATAACAATTGTAACATCTGCAAAGTAGGTCGTACTCGTAGTGTCACCAGGATAAGGTATCCAACCTTATCCATCTACTACAGACCATTTAGGTTATCACTTAAACATGATCCACCCATATGTCTCTGCATACATGTTTAAACAACAAGATAACCTTGGATCTTAGTTTATTGGTTTGTGTGTTTAATGCAACTAAAGGTCAAATAAAACATCACATATTTTATTAGATAAATAATGATATTTGTACAATACAATTACAAACTATAGGACTCTATGAGATTTAGGGCACCAACTTTAACAATCTCTCACTTGATCTAAAACTAGTGGGATGTACAATATAAAAGTTAAACTGATATACAGAGTACACAAACAATAAATTAGGGCATAACATGCCCATATTTGGTTCACTAACAGTGTGTTACCTACATCTACGGGGGAAAGGGAGAACAATATTATTAGAGAGAATGTTTTCTGCATGCATCAAAACGACGCCTCTAAGGGTTAGAGAGTTTATATAGCGCACTACTCTAAACCCTAGGGTCATAATTGTAAATAACTTCAAATAAATAAATATGCTAAATATGAATTCTGAATAGGTTTAGGGGTCGTTGCCTCCGAACCCCCACTAGGGAGTGCCGCCCCTAGACTCCGACTCACTTACCATATGAAACCAAAGTGGTGGGTGATGCTTGATTTTATGATGTGAATTATGGATGATATGCGATGGTGAAATTGTGTTGTGCACTCAAGTTTCCTCAGCGGAATCCAAGTGTAAATTCCACTAAGTTTCCTGGTAAGTCCAGGGTCGAACTCAGGGACTTGTGAAAATAGAATGGTAATTTTTATGAAAACTTTGCGGTGACCAGTAACTCAATTAATTGTTGGTTTGTTGTTGATTGCGTTGATGAAAAATAAACAAATGCGGCGGATTTGAGAAAAGTCAGTTGTGTGATAGATACACTAAGTATGCGGATGAACGGGTTGAGAAGATCTTTAGCTAGCGTTACTTGGGAATGCGTCAAACTATGCGATCATGCTACAACCATGCACAGCAAGTCATTTTCCAATGCAAATGCGATGCTCCTAAGTCTAGGATGCATGTGTTGAATGCAAAAGTGTCCATAGAGCTTATTCCTAAGTCTCTACTATTTTCCTATGTGATGATGCAAAATGCATAAAGGCAAGGTGACCGCATACAATCATATCCTATCTTTAGGATGCATGTGATGTGTTGATAACAAATAGTGCTTATTCCTAAGCTTCTATCTTTTGATTATGCATTCTAATCTAACTCTCCCGAGCCTAGATTCTAACCTGACCTTCCCAAACCTAGATCTTGTCCTTAGACTACCCTCCCGAGTATCTCTAATGGACGAATGAAGCATACATAATACAAGATAATCGTATAGAATGAAGATTCCTTAGTTGTGCTAGTTAAATGCTTCTCAACCCATTCAACAGATTTAGCTACTCATGCGTAAATAATAGAGAGTGAACAGATATAGAGAAGGAAATTCCATTTTTATAAATGAGTGGAGTACAAAATAACAATGGAAGTTAAAGGTAGAGAGTTTGGTAGCAATTCCTTGTTGACTGAGGCTTTTACACTGTAAATCTCTATTCGGTTCCAAAGATGTTCCCGCTTCCGCAGGCGTCGGCCCTCTCTCTATACTTAAAGCTTCCAGCGCTCTCCCAAGCTTACCGGAACGATCTGTCGGCACAACCTCCTCTCTCGCGTCCACCTTAAAATGAAAGAAAACTATGAACAAGGACGTGCGAACTGATTAACTGATCAACCCCTTTTCTGAAGGATTCCCTTGGTATTTATAGAACATCTAGGGTGAAAGTCGGCTTCTCTCTCATGATTGTATAGATGGGACTACTTTAATTCCTGACTGATGAGCCGAATATTTATCACCGAAAAACTGAATGTACTTGTGATCGTTATCAGCTGTCAACTTAATTTGGATTCGACTGTCATAAGCTTTCTATCCAATCGCGATTAATTAGCCTTTCACCCAGATACGCCCACCATGTTGTGCTGACCAAGTTGCAGCAATCTTTCTCGGGCGAATATTTGCGAACACAATCACCGCAAAGCCTTGTGGTGATGTTACGCTCAACCAATGATTTCTTATGATCGCAATTTTCGCCTTGCGTTATCGCATATTCTGCACAAAAAAAAAATATCAACTGTTCTAATGCGATGAACGCATGCGACCACAATATTATGAAATTGATGCTTAATGGACGCAATTTAACATGTTTTATCAACACAAGCCAGCATTGTTTAAGAACTTAGCACTATAATAACGTGCATATCTGCCCTTATCAGTGGGTCTGGTTACCATATGAAATCAAAGTGGTGGATCCAGTTAGTTACAATTGGATGTATCATAGTGAAAGAAGTTTACGACATTAAAGCAAGTAGGAACAAAACACTCCTGAGGGATCTATAGCGGAAGTATATGGGGATGAATCATGGAATTTTTGTTCGAAATATCTAAGTGGGATTGAAATGAGATTCAATAGAGATGAATTAAATGATGGTAGCATTCCTGATTATGAGATATATGGTGAATTTGAATTGTTTGGGATGAAGGTACGACTATTAGGGGATCAACTTTAATGACATTATCAGTGTAAAGAAATATAAACTTATCAGAAGTAGGTTTCAAACTTGTTTATTTGCTAATTTCTAAGATACAATTTGTCAAATTACAATTTGTGAATTGTTGGCTATCCTGCAATTATAGTAGTCGTGTTTATTTGTGCATGTTAGGGGTAGAATTTTTTTTGTTGGTTATTATAATAGTTTTTTAGGACTCATTAAAGTGGTATGCATTTATTCGTGAAGGTTATATTGACCAAGTTTGGCTCATAAGCTTCTGGTTCTTATGCTTTTGTTTGAAGGGGGGGGGGGGGGGGTGTTGTTTGAATAATGTTTATGATTTGCCTAAGTGTTGTTTATGCCTAAGGGGTTGAATTGCATTATTCATAGAGATTAGATTTTGCATAGTTTTAGAATTATTTTGTAGGACTCATTAAAGTGGTATGCACCTGTTCATGAAGGTTAGATTGACCAAGTTTGGTTTCGAAGCTTGCGGTTTTTGTGCTTTTGTTAGGGGGAGGGAGAGACGTGGAGGGGTTTGAATTGCGTTTGTGAATTACCTAGTGTTCTTTATGTTTGTTTGTGATAAGTTTAAATGTTGTGTTCATGAAGTTTAAATGTTGGGAGGGGGTTGGATTGCATTTATTAATTGAGGTTAGATTTAGCGTAGTTTGGTTACTAGAATTGTTTTGTAGGACTTATTAAAGTGGTATGCATTTATTCATGAAGGTTAGATTGGCCAAGTTCAGTTTCTAAGCTTGTGGTTCTTGTGTATTTTCCGCGGGGGGGAGGGGTAGGGTTGAGTTGTAAGTATGTGACTTGCAAATTTTAATCCTAATAATAACATGCACTAATGTCTCAATTTAATTAAATTGTAGGTAAATTTGATACTTTGGATGAGCATTTTTTGGAGTCACAAGCTCACTATATGGTCATCACACTTTCTCTTATATGCTCTTCAAGATGTATTTTGTAGACCACTATCTATATGTAAAAATTATTATCTAGTACACTTCTCTATATTTTATGTGGCAAATAATACTATGGACGACTTTTGTCTAATTTAAATGTGTGTGAAAACTTTAGATTTCCATAATTATTATTGATGTGGGTTTCAATTTTAGGTTATGTAAGTTAAAAATAAAAAATAAAAAATAAAAGAAATTAGTGGAATATATATAAATAAAGGCCCAATCTCTTGACGCTGGCATCGGGAGTAGGCATATCTCCTAATGAACTATCGGGCATTGGAAGATTGAAAGAGGAAATCTAGTTGGTGTAACAAACTCCTGATGGTGTCAAACACCGTAAGCAGAGACGTCACAATCGTTGATGAAACGTTGATCTGTCGGGAGATACTACCTCTCGACGAGGTATATACACCGTCAGTAGTTTACATCGAGAGTTAGTATAAACTCTCGACGCATAAGCGTCACGTTCGGGAGAATGACTCTAGACGACTATTTTCGGACGAGCCATTGTTTGTTTGGAGATTATCTCTCAATGTATTTTAAACTATATCTTGACAATGTTATGTGTTGGGAAAATACTTGTTATGTAATCGACAATTAAAGAATACAAACAACGTAAAAAGTATAAAAAAAACAGATATATATGGTTCACTAACGGTGTGTTAGCTATGTCCACGGGGCAAAAGGAAAACAGTATTAATAGAAAGAATGTTTTCTGAATACCCCAAAACACGAAGCCTCTAAGGGTTAGAGAGTTTATCTAGCACACTACTTTAACCCCTAGGGTCATAATCGTAAATAACAATAAATACTAAATATGCTAAATACCCAAATTCAAGGCATTCCAACAAATCTCCACCTTGACTTGAATTCTCTCCCAGATAACGGATGTACCAGATGCAACATAAATCAACATTGTCAGACGTACCCAAACTTCTCCCTCATGCCTCAAAGTGTCCCACAAAGGGGACTTTTAACGATTCAAAACATTCAGCAAGTCCAAACAATGTTGGAACTTGCCTTGTGGAATCGGTTTGGTGAACATATCAGTAGGGTTTTCATTACTTTAGCTCTCTGCTCACATCTTAAGAAGTGATATCTTATATCGAAGTGCTTAGTTCTCTCATGATGAACTTGATCCTTGGTTAGGCATATTGCACTCAATCTATCACAATATACAATAGCTTGGTCATGATGCAAACAAAAATCACCAACTATCCCCCTCAGCCATATTCCCTCTTTAGGAGCTTCTGTCAAGGCCATGTACTCTGCTTCAGTAGGAGACAAAGTAACTGTAGATTGTAAGGTTGCCTTCCAACTAACAACAGAACCACCCAGAGTGAACACATAGGCAGTCATAGACCTCCTACTTTCAACATCTCCAGCACAGTCAGAATCAGAATAACCGATCACCAAACACTCTGTCCAATTCCCATAACAAGACCAACATCAGATGTACCTCTAAGGTAACGAAAAATCCTTTTAACAGCTTGCCAATGCTCCTTCCCAAGTTGACCCATGAACCTGTTGACAACACTAATAACATGGGCAAGATCAGGCCTAGTACAGACCATAGCATACATCAAACTTCCCACTGCACAAGCATAAGGAACTCAAGACATGTACTCCTTCTCAGCTTCAGACTGTGGTGAAAGCATAGATGATAAATGAGCATTTGCAGCACTGGGAGTATCTATAGGCTTAGCTGATGACATACCAAACCTAGACAATATTTTCTGAATATAGCCTTTCTGTGACAATAAGAGCTTATTCTTATCTCTGTCCCTGTAAATCTCCATACTCAAAATTTTCTGAGCAACACCCAAATCCTTCATATCAAACTCAGCACTGGGAAGATTCTTCAATTTCAGAAGGTCAGACTTGGACTTTGCAGCTATGAGCATATCAACTACATATAAAAGTAAATTAATCGTTGAACCTGTTGGGGTTGATGCCCTAAAGTCTCATGTCCTGTAGTTTTTAAACAGTTTGTAGAATGCTTGTGTTGTATAATATATGATATTTACTTCACATCTTGTATTTTGCTCAGTTGCTTGTTTTATTTTCTTTACCACAAACCAATAAACATAAAATCCCTAGTTATCTGAATGTGACTCAAGCATGTATGTGGTGACATACAAGTGGATCATGTCTTGAGCGATAACCAAAATGGTCTGTAGTATATGGATATAGGAGGGAAACCTTATCCTAGTAACGCTACGGATGCGGTCCTCTTTGTGGAATGCTCACAAGTGTTGTAACTTGTCACAGATGGTCTAATCATGATCATTCGTGTTGGGGACATGCAAGCGGGGGCATCCTATATAAAGAGTTTGTATAAGACCTGACTATGAAATGTTAACGTCTCGTTATATAACACTGTTCATGCAAAGACTTCACTTCACTAGGATGACCATAGGTAACATGACCTCAATTCTGAGTGAGTTGGGAACTCCTGCCATTGAGGGCAGTCCTTTGATTTATATGGGTTCGAGTGGCCATGTCGTCGATTCAAACTTACCATTTTGGGGATTCGTCTGATTTAGGAGCTGGGAATTCAGCTACACAAGATGGAATTCACTCCTTCCCCAAAGCAGGGACAAGTAGATAGATAGCTCCCTCAAGGGCTAATTCCAGGGCTTGAACGATGTGGCGTCACACACTTTCTCTTGGTCAGAGAGGTGTTTACACATAGTTGGACTATGTTGTATTGTTCATTAATGGAATCAAAGGTACTTAAAGAGTGAAATGAAACTACAGGGGCAAAGCGGTAAATTGGCCCAGGTGTACTTACGAGCATCTAAGAAGGGTCATCGTACTCATGATTGGTTATATCTGATGGACACAGAAATTTATCTGTGGTAAGGAGAGTTCAGTTGTTGGTCTTTAGTAGAATGTCTGGCAGTTAACGGATGGTGGATCTCGTGACTAAAGAGTTTAGTCAGCTATTCACGTACCGTTGGAGCTTCGAACCACAGGTCCATAAGGTCCCCTCGGTAGCTTGGATAAAGTCGAGAATCATTTTTTAGGTCAATTTGAAATTTTCAGATTGACAAGAGGAAATTCGATTATATATGATAAAATTGATCTTGTTAATTATATATGATATAATTGACTAAATATATGAGATACATTATTTTGTAAGAAATCAGATATAAATATGATTTATATCAAGTAGAGGAGAAATTACTATAGTAGATATATGATATCAAATTATAGGTTAATAATATAATATGATTATATTCATTTATTAATTAATTGGTTGGTTATGTGATAATTGACCAGAAATTTCTCCTGAATCGTGTGATAGTGGGAAGATCAATTTCGGTTATTGTAACTGTAGAATAAAATGAGAATTGTTTTCATTTTGTAAAGAGTTCAAAAAAATCGCTCACAATGTCTAATATTCACGGTCGCTTCGTTTAGAGCCTATACGATAGCGCCTATCGCCTAAACGATCGCACGCGTTCTCTAAACAATTGCTCACCTTCTCTAAACGATCGCTTAACGCACCGAGCTTTTCTAAACGATCGCATACTAATTGCTAGACGATCACTTAGTAAAACCTACATGATCATGTACCTTTCTCTAAGCGACAAGCACCCAACTATACGATAGTCACCTACTATCTATCACTTGTTTGTCGTTCTATACGATCGTCCTTTCCTCCTCCCTCTACCAATTCTATCAAAGTCCACTCTTTGGATTCTCACTCCGAGAATATCAAGGGCTTCAAGTGGTGGTGTCGTCCTCGGTCGTGTTTGTTCGTGCACTACCGTTCGTGTAGACGATCATGTTGGTAGGCGATTGGTTGCTGGGCGATTTTGACCGTAGAAGAGTTGGTTCTGCTGGATTGTGTTTAAGTGAAGATAGTCTTCAACTGATACGTTTACTCAATATATTGTATTTTATTTGTCAAAGTATGCCTATAATTAGTGCATAAATATTTGTTAGAATGTATGTGTGGTAATTCGATCGAAATGAAATAGGAAAAATCTGATCACGCTCATGGATACTCTTGTTTAAGAGTTCCTTCATCGCACCCATGCAAATCAAAGGACCACCCTCAAAGGTAAGAGTTCCCAACTCACTCAGGATTNCAGCTATTCACGGACCATTGGAGCTTCGAGCCACAGGTCCATTAGGTCCCCTGGGTAGCTTGAATAAAGTCGAGAATTAGTATTTGGGTTAATTTGAAATGTTCAAATTGACAAGAGAAAGTTCGATTATATATGATATAATTGGACTAGTTAATTATATATGATATAATTGGCTAAATGTATGAGATACATTATTTTGGAGGAAATTAGATATAAATATGATTTATATCAAGTAGAGGATAAATTACTATAGTAGATATGTGATATCAAACTATAGGTTAAAAATATAATATGATTATATTTATTAATATTTTAATTAGTTAATTATATGATAATTAACCCAAAATAGCACTCGGGCGTGCATTCGTGAGAACTGCTTTATAACCGATGAATAAAAATGAAATTGGTTTCATTTTGAATCGTTCATCAAATCGTCCAAAAAAAATTCGCAGGAGCACGTTGGTCTAAAATCGTAATCGATCGCTTAAAATCGAGAGCCTATACGATAGTTACTCTGCGCCTAAACGATCGTCCACCTCGCGCCTAAACTATCGCACGCTAGTTTCAACACGATCGGATAGCTTCCCTAAACGATCATATAGTGTACGGAGTTTGCTAAATGATCGTATGCCTTTTCCTAAACAATCGTTCAGTAAAATCTACACGATCATGTACTTTCTCCTAAACGATAAGCATCTTGCTATACGATAGCGTCTTTTTCCCTCCCAGTTTCTTATCGCCTACACGGTCTGTTCATCCTTCTTCCTCTACCAAATTCACCAAAGACCATGCTTTGAGTTCTCACTTCGAGAATATCTTGAGCTCTTTTCTGGTGGTGTCATCCCCGTTGCATTCTTGAGTTTGCGGTTGTTCATGCTGCTGCAGTCGACGCATATGGTGGGCGTTGGTTGATCGGGTAGAGGTTTCCGCTGCGTTGAGTTTCAAGTTTGAAGACGTCTTCAACTGGTATGGCAACTCTCTCCCTTGTAATTTCTTGTTCAAAGCATGCCGATAATTACTGTTTGTTTGCATAACTGTGCATTTGAACGTATTTGATGTATTTCGGTCACTGTGAAATTGGAGCGATCTGAACGCGCTCATAGAACTCTTCGGTAAGATATCCTTCATAACCATCATCAGCTTTGTTGTGATATACACAACAATCATACGGACTCTTATTATAGCCAAGTCCAACCAAATAGCTGTCAAATTGTTTGTACCACTGCCTTGGAGACTGCTTTAACCCATACAAAAATTTCTTCAACTTGCAAACATAATCTTTATTATCTGGACACTGGAACCCATTTGGCTGGGTCATATAAATCTCTTCCTCCAATTCTCCATGTAAGAAAGTTGTCTTCACATCTAGTTGCTCAAGTTCCAAATTCTGATGTGCTACTATAGCTAGTAACACCCTAAGAGAAGTATGTCTGACTACTTGTGAGAAGATCTCATTATAATCAACTCCTTTCCTCTGTGTGAACCCTCTAGCAACAACTCGAGCTTTATATTTAATGCCCTTTGAAGGTGATATTCCCTCATTTTTCTTGAAGACCCATTTACAAGTGGCATTTTTTTTCTTCTTAGGTCGTTTAACTAATTCCTAAGTCTGATTTTTGTCAAGAGATTCCATCTCATCCCCATAGCAGCAAGCCATTGAGCAGACTCACAATAAGAAGAAACTCAGAAAATAAACCAGTAGAGGGGAAACAACACTAAATTCAAAATACTCCACGACAAAAAGGAAAACAAACCAAATGGCAAAAGGGAGGAAATACCTTTTTCTGCTGCTGTGTTGTCCCGATGATTGCAAGTAGGTCGACGGCAGACCAAATGGCAGGAGGGAGGAAATGCTGTGTTTTCCCAACGATTGTAGGTAAGTAGAAGGGAGAATCGATGACAGGTAAACTAACCCTTTATTCCTTATTAAATTATAAATTGTAACTAAACAATAGAAACTATATCCACAAAAAACTTGCTAGGTAATTAGTTTAAAAAATGCAGAAAATAAACAATTATTGGGGGGAGAAGCCATGAGATCTCTAAGGGCATATTTGGAAAATCAAGAAAGAGTTGGGGCCACACCAACGATTTTTTCCCATAAATCATGAAAAGAAAAAATGGCTATTTTCCTAAATGCATATTCTATTTCGGCCATACAACACAATTACTCTATCTTTTAAGATTTTTGACATTTATGAAAATATAGGCTTGGTCTATTCTTATAATTAACCCGATTGGTTTAAGACTCATAATTGTGAGTGAATCGCTTACCATTAGGTTCATAGGATGTACCAAAATTGAGATGTGGTTACACTTACCAATTCAATCAAAAAAAGAAAAAAAAAACAATAGAATTGTTGTAATGAAAATGAATATAAAGTACAAATCTATTTTTTTGGTGACTAGACGTTGTACTTTTCATTCCAATTTTGCTATCACACAGCCAATTATTATGTAAACAATTTCTTAAATTGAGTTAGGTATGTTTGAATCCAATTTTTTTTTCCCAAAATGATTGTTGATTTTTGAAATATCATTTCCCCTATGCCCTCTTTTGCATTAGTCTTCCAATTTTCTAACATGATCTCCATTACTCTTCGCTTTCATCGACTTTTATCTCTTTGGCTGAAATCATTTGGTTCTTTTTCTAATATCTCTTTCTCACCAACTTTGCTTTGTTCTTCTCTAAGTTATGTCTCTTTCCAACATTTTAATTCTCTTTATTTTTATTTCTATCCATATATCTCTCTCCATCCAAACCAAAAATATACAAAGAGTCATCATAGTTAAAATAATGTATTATAATACTAAGCCTTACTAACATGTGACACATTTTCACTTATAAAATATCTGCTGGTTTCTCAAAACCTATTTTTTCCCTTTTCATTGCTATGTAAAATATATATATCTCCAAAGTTTTATATTATAAGTGGAAATGTGTCACATGGTATTAAAGGTTAGTTTTATAATGCATTGTTTAAGAAACATAATGTAATGTATGAGAAAGATTAAACCCTAGGCCAGTTGTTAATCATGTTTTGACCAATATTATTATTATTATTATTATTTTCCTCAAATGGTTAATATTAATTTGATAAAATAAAGAAAATGGCATGTTTAAAATGATGATAACAGAAAGTTGAGTTGGTGTTTGCCTTTGGCTTCCCTACCACAATTTGCAAAGCATAGGAAAGATTACATGAGGAACTTTCAAAGGAAAAGCAATATTGGAATAAAAGTAACCAAACATCCATGTTTGTGATCATTTAGTCTCATTTTGCCTACTTTCTTTATTTCCAAAATGGTCATATATTCAAGCTGCCCATGTGGGTCCTTTGCATTATTTTTTTTAACCCTAAATTATTATTTGGTGCTTAAAACATTACCTATTTTAGATCGGATCCCTAAATATTTTCGTGTATATTCTATTTTAGTCTCAAAACTTTAATATCGTAATCGTTTTTTTTTTAAATTTCCATCCAAACAACATTATTTTTTAATTTCTTTTAAGTTTTAGTGAAATTAAAAAAAATTATTAACTTTAGGTTAATTGAACTAGTTTAATAGATAAAGCATTAGGAGTTTTTTCTATATAGGTCAAAATTTGAATTTTTCATGCATAAATTTCTTATACATTAAGAAAAGTAGTTCGTATCAAATTTCATTATCGATGTATACTATTAAAATTCCATACATTAAACAATAATAAAAATGAATTCACCCAAGAAATACAATGCATTCAATTAATAATAAACTAATACCTAATTCAGTATATATACATTTTTTTGTTACATTTAAAGTCCATTAAACAATCAAATTGCAGCTGAGACCATATTTTTCTTTTAAAGAAATTCTTAGGCCATATTTAATAGTATTTAAATGAAATAATGCATGAATGTGGTATTTTAACATGTTGGTCTAAAAGGCACACAACCTTTTCTTAATTATATTTGCAATAAATACGTTCATATATCATTTCGGTGAACTTAAACACGTCACGCCATTCTAAGATGTTAGTATATATACACTTTTTTTAAAAAAAATCAATGCATTTGTAGACTTGGATATATATTATATATATATATAATATTAATATATATATAATATATATATATATATATATATTTCATATTTATACAAATTCACAATAGCTAGGGATAGGATAACAACTTCCGACTCCAAAGAAAGAAGTATATATCAATTTTTTTTTTTTTTAATAATATGTGGAATAGAAGAAACAGACATCTACCATCGAAATTGATGATACAAGCACTATGTCAGTTGAATTATGCTCATTTTATAGTAATACATATCAATTATTACAGAATTATATTCATTTTAAATGAAAGATATAATCTTAAAGTATAATATGTTTATAAAATATATATTTCCACTCCTAAACTTTGGAGGTTTAACAATTAAAACCCTAAATTAGTAATTGTATCAATTTAAAATTGAAACTTTTGTAAGTGTATAAATTTATATCTTTCATTACGTTCTTTGGATAAACATCGTGTGAGACTTGTACTTTTATCAATTAAACCTATAAACTTCCGTAAGCAAATCAATTTAGACTATTACCTTGAAAATTTTTCCATGCACCATAATTAATTGTCCATCCCGTTAATTTGACGTTTGAGAAAATCTATACACATGTTAGAATGGATGTTGAATGATTTCAAAGGTAATATTAATAAATGGTCTAAAATATTAATTCATTTATGTCAATTTAAGAATTTAATTATTAAAATTATAAGTCCCATACATTGTTTTTTAACGAAATTTGAAAGAGAGTATAAATTAATTCACTATACAAGTTTAGAACTGGAATTGTTACAACTATTGATTCAATATTTTAATGGTATTTTTGGATATAATTTCATTTTTTTTTCTTGATTATTAATGGTCATATATATATATATATTTTGGAATGTTGTTTAAAATGAAAAAAAAAAAAAAAAAAAAAAAAAAAAAAAAGGACGGTAATTGAAATAGAGGATGTCAATTTGGGTTGAGATGGATTTTGTGGCTTAAAATATTGGTACCCCATTTTACGTTGAAAACGTGCGTTTTGACTGACATCCTATGTGGAGTCACCCAAACCTTCCAACCGACTAAAATGGAAAAAAAAGTTGGGATTTAATTTTTAAAAACTTAATTTATAAACTATTAAATTTTTATCCACATCTCAATATTTCTATATTCATAAATTTGATATTAATGTGAGGGATGAACTAACTTTTCTTTTATACTGTAAAACAAAGTAGATATTCTCAATTTTTTTTGTTTATATAAGTTTTTCAAATATCTATTGACATAAAATATAAAATTGAGTCGTCCAAATTTTTATGGACAATATGTTTTAAACCTTTTAGGAGTTTTAACAACTAAACCAACTTTTAGAAATCTATAAAAAGTAGTTTTAAAAGAATTAATTTTGATTTTGGAATTTAGCTAAGAATTCAAATTTATCTAATTAGAGAAAGATGAAAACGTAAAGAAATGGTAAGAAAACAAACACAAATATTTAAAATCAAATTGTTATCAAGCTTGGGGTAATAAACTTAACTTAAGGCTAAATAAGAACTTTGTACTTCGTGTCAAAAATACCCCTAAAATTTCAAAAGTACCCTTAAAGTTTTAAAAAGAGTTAAAGAAAAAAAAGAAAAGAAAAAAAACCATTGTCGTTAGTTTTGAATGGAAATTGTTAAAATTTCATTTCAAAAATACTCCTCAACATTTAAAAGTTTCAATAATACCATTAACTTACAAAAAGTTCAAAAAAATACCTTCATCATTAGTATACTAACAGAAATCATTAATATCTCGTTACAAAAATAACTTTAGAATTTTTTTTTAAAAAAAAATTCTCCTACCGATAATATTGGTGACCAAATTGTTTGAAGTTTTTTTTAAGTTTAATGGTATTTTTGACACAAAATATTAACGGTTTTCGTCCGTATCTAACTGTAAGAGTATTTTTTTAATGCATTTTGGAAGTTTAAGGATATTTTTCAAACTTTGAAAGTTCAAAGATATTTTTGATACAAAATACCAAGTTTACGGATATTTCATATAATTTAGCATAAATTAATTTTAATGAAAATTTTAGAAATAATATTATAATGTCTCCCTTCTATTTATTAACGAAGATCGATGCCCAAATGAGTTTTGTTTTTTGTTGTTTTTAATTTTCCTTTTCTTCTCTCTCCATAATATACGAATGTGAATGTGATGATGGGTTGAACAAAGTCATTTTGAACCATAGAGTTAGCAATGGATCACAAAATGACTTTTATTCCGTGAGAAGTAAAATAAATATGAGAGTATTTAAATTTAGAGATTATACAATATATATCCTAGTAAAATATTAAAGTGTTTTTCTTATATATAAGATTGTGAAATCTTTCTTAAAAATAATAATAATAATAATAACAAAAATGAATGAAACAATATGACACAGCATATATTATCTAAGATGAAAGTATAATGTCTACAAATATAAGAGTGTGATGTTGCTAACTTAGGCATATTTTTCTCTTTAAAAAATAACTTAAATCATAATTCAATGACTAAAAGTATTATTGCATCAAACTTCTATTACAGATTTCATCATCAATTTGTCTAGTGGTCAATAAAAGTCACAAATTAAATAAATAATTTTAGATAGGCATGACATGTCAATCCATGGTAGTCATGCCTACCTAGAATGTAATATGTATTATAAATTTTCTTGACACCAAAATGTTGTAGGATTAGACAAGTTAACATATTTATTATTTATATTATATTATATTACATTCTATTACTTACTTTTATCTTTCATGACCTTCTTAACAATATATATAATAGAAATATTATACTCTTGATGTCGATATCAAATCTATAGAAATGTGAAAATATTGATAAAAATGTCAACATGTCGATAAAAATTTAATACCATGATTTGAACTAATTGTTTGTTTATATTCATATAAGAGTAATACATGGGTGCATCCCAAGATGCACCTATCTCTATGCATCTCACTCTCATCACACACAGAAACATAAAAGAATAAAAATATCTAAAAATAAATGTAAGAAGAATTTGTCACATGTCAAACTCTAACATGATAATTTAATGGAATGCATTAAGGGTGTGGAAAGGAAGACCAAAAACTTATCTAACCACCCCAAACTATCTGAATCGATGTCGGCAGGTTGGATCAGAGGGTAATGGTCAGAAGTCGATTTTCAATTCTAAGAGTTGGATTCGATGTATAAAGATGGGTAACCTGAAATGTTGATCTAAATATTTTTCTTTTGTATAATATATGTAGGTAATGACGTAATGTCTTATCTCATATTCAATTTTTTTATTAAAAAAAAAAAAGAGAGTCAAATTTGGTCACGTTTTAAATGCATTGATTGATCATGTAGGTCAATTGGGGTTAAGGTTTGAATTGAATGGGCTTAGCTTTCCATTATAAAGTGTAGACATTTTTAATGCTACAAAAAAGTTATTTGTAAGAAAAGTGAGAAAGAACACACTACTTTAATTGTTGGAAAAAGTGGTTAAGAAACCACAAGACAAAGCCAAAGATATCAAAAAGTGTTGAGACTTTCATTTTGGCTGTTCCATTTGATCACGCAAATGGTAAACTTTGGAAATGTTTTGAAAATTCATTTTTTTTTTCTTTGTTACCTAAAATCAATACCGGCAATAATGTACTTTAAAGTCGAAATAAAATAAAAACCCCAAAATTAGCATGTGCTTGCATTATTATTTTGCCATCTATTATAAATAAATGTTCCAAATTGATTTGTCATATTTAAAATAATTCAGAAACACATTTTTAATTTTACATTTCTAATTTTAATTTTCGTAATATATATTTGATTTTGAATGATTGAAATATTTTTTAAATAATTTTGATCATTTTAAACTCATTCCCAAATATACCATAAGTATTAAAAGATATAGACAACATTCCTGGGAGTTTCACAATAGTATGATATTGTTCATGCTCATCATGCACGACTACTTATTGTCTTACTTGAATAGAAATATCGTCCTTTATTTATATGTGTATACCATGAGCTTCTTCTTTTATATATAACCCACACTAAAACTTTCATTGTACCCTTATATAGTATCAGAGCTAACGAAACTCAAACGA
This sequence comes from Benincasa hispida, assembly GCF_009727055.1. Classification (NCBI taxonomy): domain Eukaryota; kingdom Viridiplantae; phylum Streptophyta; class Magnoliopsida; order Cucurbitales; family Cucurbitaceae; genus Benincasa; species Benincasa hispida. The sequence goes on from NC_052359.1 coordinate 52,414,850, forward strand.
GCATTCGATAAAAAAAAAAAAGGGAAAGAGAAGATGAACCAAGAACAGTGAACCCTATGGTAAATAATCTTAAAAAGGCATGTTGAGGATCTTACATTAAATAGATGAAGAGATTTGCAATCTTTATAAGATATACACGTCATTACTCTTTTCAAATAACATCTACTCGTCTACTTTTATTTAAATCAACTCATCTTCAAATAGAACTATAGAACTAGACCTCTACATGGCTGACATTGTTACAGTGGACTATATCTTTATTTAGCTTATAAACTTTAATTTCATTTTGTGTTTTTTTAGTAAAACAATTATGAAGATAAGGATAAAATCTAAGGTGGAAGTGTGCATATCAATTAGCGTTAAGCTTATTAAACTCATTATGATACTTTAATTTTATGTTTAATAGATAAGTAGTTAATTCCACCGATTAACACTAAACACATAATTTAAATAGATATAATTAACAAAAAGTGAATTACCAAACTTGTGATTTAACATCTTTTTTAAAATCCTATAAACTGGTTATTCGAGGGTTTTCACATCAAGACAAAGGAGGAATAGATTCTACCATTGACAATGGCAAAGTGGTAATTAGAACCCCATCACAAAAAAAAAAAAAAAAAAAGGAAAAAAGTTTAACAATAACTTGACTAATTAAAATTTAAAATGCCAGGGCAACAGTATTAATTGTAATTAAGTGGATTTAGGAGATTGTTGGTGTTGTGAAGTTCCACAAATACCCTTCTTCCTAATGTAAAGTCTATATTCATCGAAGGTCATAGGTGGAAAAAGGGCAGGGGTTTCTTCAGTGACAAGCTCCTTGGCAGGTTCAATTATCAAATCACTTTTGGGATTGTAGAAGAAGGCCAATGAAACTCTATCTTTGTTTGAATTTACAATCACCCTATGCTTCACACTCTTATATATTCCATTGCTTAGCACCTAATTAACAAAAACAACATCATATATGAGTCATTTTCATCAAGATATTATAGAAATATATATATAATCACATTAAATATATATCACAACTTATTAACATCTAGACTCAATATATATAAATTAAATATATCATAACATAATATCTTCATTCTTTTTCGTTAAATTAAAAATTTGGTATCTATGATTTAGAGAAAGTTCAAATCTTCCCCTTCTGCTTATGATTCAATAGAAACCTTATGAATAGTTATTGATAGTTTTTATCAAAGTATAGAGACAAATTTATGAGGTTTTATCAAATAATAATGACCAAATTCGACCAAATTTGTAATTTAATCTTTTTTTTTTTTTTAAGTTATCAACTTTTAGTTAAGTTTATTTGTAGCTTAATATATATATCATTTCCTAATTAAGTTTCATTATGATTTCAAAAGATTTTTAAAATTTTAAGTCTAGTGGTCTTGTTTAAGTAGTAAAACATATTAGATAATATGTGATTTCATCTAAAGAAACAATTAGCAATGAGAGGAGAAATCCATTTATCTTATAAATATTGTGAGATCTCTCTATTTTTTTTTTTTTTTTTAATGTGAGATCCTCAACGTGCCTCTCAAGATGTTGCTATTTAAGGTTTCACAATTCGTAAGTTAGATCCTTTGTTTAATTTTATATTTTATAAAGATTGTGAGATCTTCTCATTAACACAGAACAAACCTGAATTTGATCACCGACATTGACGATCAAAGCATTAGGAATAGGGTCAATAGTGATCCAATCATGTCCCTTGAGAACTTGGAGGCCAGGGACGTTGTGATCAGGCAAGAGAATGGTTATACCGCCAGGGTCCGAGTGAGGTGAAAGCCCTAAAGTCAAGTCTGGCTGTGGGCATTTTGGATACATATTTGCCCTCATGCAACTCCCTATTCCTTTTTCTTCTCCAAATGCCTTCAATAAATACTCTTCTTCAAGCCCTAATCCCAATGATAATCCTTTCATTAATTTCCCACATAGCTTCATCACCTCATCCCCATATTCTTCTATCAATTTTCTGCCCATAATAACCCTTCAATTCATTAGCATAAAACCCTAAGACCGCAAAATCATCTAGCAACGTAAACCTATTGCTTAAAGTTTATGGATTACGATAAATTTAGATAAAAAGTATATATATATAACTAGATCAAGATACTTCGAAAACAACCCACGACTTGAAATGGGAAAAAACATATCTAAATAGATTGAACTTCAAAACATACTTTAAATAAAATCCTATGCAAGACAAAAGTCTATTTTAAACCCTAACTTCAATAAAATTAAACTCAGGAAGAATGTGGAAATACCCTTTCTCCGATTTAACTCATTTAAAATTTTGGATATGTTTGGATTAACTTTCTAAATAATTCAAAAGTTTTTTTTTTCAACTTAAAAATACTTTTTTATAGCCATTAAAAATCAATCGAAATATGTCCTTAAAATTTTATTATGCATAAAATTTTCTCTCCAAATCTAAATATGTCCTTCAAAATTTTCTCTCCAAATTTACCTTCTCAGCTTTCCAGAATTATAGAATAATACTTACCTACATATTAGTTAGTTGGTTTGTAAACTGGTAGCAATGAAAAAGGAAAAAAAAAAAAAAAGTTTATGAACTAGAGTTAGTTGGATGACTTTTTGATATGGAGCATTAAAAAATACATACTTAAATAAAATTATCACTTAATTGTAGTCGGTTGCATGAAAACGGGTGTAACTCAAGAATTATGAAAATATTATACTTAATGTTAGCTAGGCTGCAACTATCTTTTCCAGTCTAGCCACGAGACCAGGAAAGAGAGAAAAATAAAATTTTTTTAAAAAAAATGATAACATACTTGGAAGAAGGAGGAAAAGCAGGCCATATAGCTGGATTTCTGAGAGAAAAAGGCATAAAATTCAAAAAAAAGTAATCACTCCAATCCAAAATCGCTCCTTTTTCAATCCCCAAACGGCTTCCATATCCTTCGTAAGTCGCCGGAGAATTAGCATATTGTTTCTTCAAATCCAACGGCTGATCAAAAAACTCCTTCCACGTGTCCTTCACACATTCCATCATCTCACCACTAATCCCATGGTTTATTAATTGGAAAAATCCCCATTCTCTACACGCTTCCGCCGTCTCCCTCACCGCCGCCCCACTCTCCAGTTTCTCCATATCCACCACCGGAATATTCCTCATCTGCACGCCGTCGCCACCTGGCCTCTGCGACGGTGGCTTCACATACCTCATCGGAATTGTTCTTATTCCACTCTCCGCCAGCGACTGCACACACACCACCGGCTCCGGCCAACTCTGCAGACAACTGCTCATTTTCTTATCTCTTCTATCTAAAATAATTTAACTTTGTGTTATAAATTTTTGTGGATTTTAAGGCTCTTCATTATTGCATATATTTATAGGGAAGTTAGAGGGAATTACGTGGCTTTAAAATCAGGAGGAGAAAAAAAAATTATTATAACAGTTGATGTACATTTACATGTGATGAAAATATAATAAACTAAAGGAAAATATTCTAGTAGATATTAGCAAATTTCGGCGCCGTGAAAAACTCTCTCTGCCTCAACTGACAACATGGAAAGAATATAAAAATAAAAGAGTTAAAAATACTATTTCCATACTTTAAAATTTATTCAATTTTAATCCTTATATCTCTTAAAGTTAATTTTTATTGAACTTTATTAAATAATTATTTTTTTTAATGTAAGGAATTACATTATTGTGAATGTGTTTTTAAAATTTATTCTAAAAATGCTAATAGATCTAACAGTTTATTTCTCCAAGAAAAGTCAACTATAAATTAGTTAGTAAAGGTTAAATTTAAGATTTATTGAATATATAAAAATTAAAATTACATCAATTAAAATTTAAACCATTATCAAAGTATAAGAACTAAATAATCTGTTAACAAAATAAATAAACCTTGCTAGCTGGAATTTTACTTCTACATTATTCGGACATGTTTTTTTTTCCTTTTTGGAGTGAGGTATAGTATAATCCTTAAATTGAATTAATTTACTTTTAATAAGTTTTAAATTAGTTCTCATGGTTAGCTTCAAAGTTTACATGTAAATATGAATTATCAAGATTTCAATTTTACGAAAATATTATTGAAAATATTGCTAAAATGTTGATGTTTATGAAAATTTTTGGAAAAGTTGTAAAAAAAAATAAATGAAAAATATTTAGACTAACAAAAAAAAAATATTTTACACTTTTAAAACAAGTTAAAAGATTTATTATGTTTATTCTTTTATGCAACATGAATTCCTTTACGATATAACGAAAATATCGATGTTAAACTCATAGATATGTTAAAATATCGATAAAAATGAGGACGTATGAAATCTAATATCAATTATAATTAGTTTCTAGTTAAGTTTCTAGCAAACATGATAAAATTGATCGAAGGGAAACGAACTATGAAGACTTAATTTTTAAATGTAGACAGTAAAACACTAAAAATAATTGTTTAAACGACGAATGGAAGAATCCAATCGGGTCGGAGTCGGATCTTTTTTTAGGGAACATGATCCGACGAAACCGGACAAAAAAGGGCGACCGTTTGTTTTTGTTTTCTAAGGGTAAAGCAGGAAGAGGAAAGGTTTGATGTTTTGCAATATTGTCGTTTTATCTCTGAAGTGGGACGGCGGGTAGGTCCGGTAGGAGGGGAGGGAACTCCTTTAGCTTTCCCCCTACTTTCGACATGTCGACATTTCCTTCCTTTATTTATTATTATTTTTTAGTCAAAGTTACTTTCCATGATTATTCTCCACCTTAGTGATTCAGATGCTAACTACAAACATAGCTCCACGCTATTGAGCATATATTTATTCTCTTCCAGTTAGAAGTTCAAATACTCGTTCTAAAAAATAATGAATCGATAATAATTTATATTTTTAAAAATTAATTTACTGTTTTTTCCATATCTTTTCTTGATGCCAATTAAAATAAGTTCAAAATCACATAATTACAAAAAACAAATTCTTTGCAAGATCTATCAAATGTAATAAGTAAAATTGTCGAGGTAAACTTAACTCAATGGTAATTGATATGATATTCTTTTCCTAAAGATGAAAGATTCGATCTCTCACCTCCATAATTATTGTACTAAAAAAATAGCAAGTAAAATGATCATTATAATATTATCCACATAAGTAGAGAAAAAAAGAGGAAGACAAACAAATAAAAAATGAAAATTTGTTTATTTTTTATTTGAACAATGAATTTATCTTTAATTTAGATTATTGCATTTAAAAGAGTTATACATACCTGAGATTTTAATGAATGGTCTAAATTGATTCTTTTATGTTGAAATTGATTTAATTATTATTTTCAAGCCATAGTTTTGGGTATAAGTTGATTTTTTTTTCTTAATTTATACTGATTTTTATAATGTTAATCTATAATAATTATTATAACTCTAAGTTGATATATATTTTTGTTGACCACTTCTTTAATTATTCTTTTTTCAAATTTAAGCTAATTTGAGCAAAACTAAAAAATTGAAGGTTCAATTCACCTAGTCCACCATTTTCTTTAATTTTCTTTTTTAAAAAATCACCAACCTAGTGACCTACATTACCTAATTAATGCTAATATTAAACAAAATACATACTAATAAAGCTTCTTTTGTTTTTATCTTACCGACTTGTCGACTTTAGCTTGTTTTACAGACTACTGTACTTTATATTTCTCACAAAGAAACAAGGGAATTATTTAATCAATTACTTTCAAAATCAACGTGCATAAATAGGAATAACAGATATTTTACCTTTTTTTTTTTTTTAAAAAAAAAAAAAAAAAACTAAGAGAGATTTTTTTCTCCACAAAAAGTAGTTGAAAAGTAAAAGCTACCAAATTTATTGAGTAATCTAGACCTCTTATAAACTTATGGAGTCCTTTTATAATTTTATAAATTCTCTTTATCTTTTTAGGTAGAATCTACTACATATGTTCCTTCAAAATAGTATCTCTTAGGATTCATTGTTAATAAACTAGATAAAAAAAAATGGATTGATTGAATAATAACTAAAAAAAATATATCGTTTTAATGATCTTATACTAAAAAGACAAGTAGATTTTATAATTTTTATAAGATATGTGGAATTTATGTTTATCTAATATATTTATATTTTAATAATTTCCTTGGGTTATTTAAAATTAATTTATTAAAAGTATGATTGGAATTTGTATATAATTAGAGATAAGAAAAAGGAAAGATGTTTGGAGTGGGATAATAATGAAAGAAAATTAGTAGAATATAATATATAAATTAACAAAAGACAAGGATAATGTTTGGCCGACATCCACGGGACCGGGACATGGGATGGCCGATGGGATTGTTGTGGGTGGAGCACGTGCGAAATATTGGGCAGAAAAGGAATAAGACACGTGATAAATCAAATAAGAAATGATGGTGTTGTGGGGACATTGTGAAGCCCCACTTGTTGAAAATTATATATTTCTCTTTACCACTATGATTTTAAACTCTTCCATTTACGTAAACTTACATACGTCACTTGAAACGTGTTTTTAATGTTTTAAGCTTATTTATGTATAGAAAAATTTACGGATTAATGTATTTTTTTTTATAAATATAGTAAAATTTAGATCAATTTTTAGAGTCTATTATTAGTGATTGACCATATTGCTAATAGGAATCTATGATAGATTTTATTATATTTATAATGTTTTTACAATGGTGTTATACATTTAGTTATTAATCTTAGAAGTACTATCCATTACAATTACTTCTACATTTTATTAAAGGAAAAAAGATGGACTAAATTAATAAATTGATCCAAAATGTTTTGTTGAAATATTTTATGTAAGGAACTCACAATCTTATCATTTATGCATAAATTTATTTCAATGAGATCTCTTTCCTTTTCTGAATCCTTTTTAGTTGAAGAAAATTTCTTATTATTCAAAAAAAAAAAAAAAAAAATTGAGACAATTTTAGAATATTTGATGTTACACTTTGTCTAGAATTAATTGGTGGCTCTTAGATCTCTATCAATTTGTGGCCCTTGGATCTATCATATTGATCAAGGACAAATTTGAGCCATTGGATTCTTCACATCTATCAAGGACAATTTGGAGCCATTAGATTTTTTTTATAGCTGAGTTTCTTTGGGCTATAAATAGGTGAGATTCCACGGTTGTCAAACCATAAAAAATTCTCGAACAAGTGAGCGAGATAAAATAGAGAGAATTTTTTCTTGTAAGAGAGTTTGATATTCCTCTATAAGAAAGGAACTTTGTAACTCCTATTTTAAATAGTGAAATTCTTCTGTCCTTGTTCGTGGTTTTTACTCTAATTTGTTCATGAATTTTCCATGTAAAATCACTCTGTGTTATTCTATCCTTTTCTTCTTCTCATTATTATTATTCTCAATCTACTTTAGTTGCAATTTTACTCTATTAGATCATAATCTTTTTTAAAACAATACGATGATAGAGTAAATAATTTTCGATATTTTACCTATTGAATTATACAAATTATTTGTATACAAGTTTTCTACAGCCATATAGGATTGGGCACTTTCTCCATTCGAAATAATAAATTATTAAATTTTAGACTTTAATATGGATTCATCGTTTTCATCATCCTCCTTTCAATGTTTTGGAAGGACTAGATTACAAATCAAAAGATATTACCGGTAAGATTGAAAGATTTGGAAAAATTAGGACAAATTTGAAAATTGTCACCTATCTTTATTTATTGATCATAATATTAAATTGGAAAATAAATACTAATAATCAAAATTCAAACTTGCAACTTAATCTATGAAAGTCGGCAATACATATGGTTATAAAATAATAATATAGTTTTTGATATCAAGAATATATACATATATATTACTCGAAAAAAATAATTTGATAGTTTAAATAGTAATCAAAATTCATCAAGTAAAATAATATTTGTACACCGAGTTCAAAGACTAAGACACTAAAATTGAATAATTCCACAATAAAAAAAAAAAAAAAAACCAAAACAAACCTAACAATCGGTTAAGAAATTTACAAAAGTTTTCTTTCTAACTCATAATAGAGTTTTTCAATTGTCACGGCTCAAAATTAGTATAAATAATAATTAAAAAACTACTCTTAATTACACAACCAATTACTCAATGAAAAGAACAAAAATAAAAGGCTTTAAAAGATTTAACAATATGACATAATTTGGAATCATAGATAGATTTTTCTCTTGTGTTGAATTAAAAGATTTTCTATTGCCTTTGGTCATAAATGCTCTTAAGTGAACCATTTAACTATGAAATTATTTGAGTTTATTTTTTTAGTTTAAAAAATACAATGAATGGAGGAAGAGAAATTGAAGTATGAACTTTTGAGATGATATTTAATGTCTAAAAAATTGAGGTATATTAGAATTGATAACGTAACAAGATGGTCTATCAATTAATCTTGGGCAATTAGAGTTGAAACGCATTAACCACATTTTTAATGGACGTTAGAAAGATTCCAATTGTCTATAAGAGAATGTCATCGTTTCAATAGTTTCTTGGTCTTCAAGGCATATATTCATCTTTTATACTTTGTCTATATATACATTGATTGTGCTCTTTTCTATTGCTTTAAATTAGATCTGTCTCTTATACACATCTAGATGTGTATAAGAGACAGATATATATATATATTCTTACATTTATGGGATATAGAGATTTTTTAATATCATTTGGCAACGATTTAGGTCTCGTTCAGTAATCATTTTATTTTTTGTTTTTATTTTGAAAATTAAGTCTATAAACACTACTTTCACTTTCAAATCTCTTCATTTGTTATCGATTTCAAAAAGTTCTTTTTGTTTTTAGAATCTGGCTAAGAATTCAACCATTGTAATTAAGAAAAATGCACGTCATTGTAAGCATTGTCGATGAAATAGGCTTAATTTAAAAAAAAAAAAAAAAAAAAACAAAATGACTGTCAAACAGAGCTTTGGTTTTTGAGTTTTTTGTTATTTTGAAAATTAAGCCTATAAGCATTACTTCCATCTCTAAATTTCCACCTTTATTATCTACTTTTTACCAATGGTTCAAAAAATCAAGCTAGAATTTGAAAAAAAAAAATATTTTTTAAAAACTTATTTTTATTTATGAAATTTGGCTAAGAATTTGATCAATGTATTCAAGAAAGATACAAATCATGGTAAGAAATGGAGAAGAAATGTCTCAATTTTCAAAAACCAAAAACCAAAAACAAAATTATTACCAAATAAGACATTACTCAAAAAGAGGTTTTAAAAGTTCTAGAAAATTTAAAAAAATCTAAAAAAAAAATAAAGTGATTACAAAAATTACTAAGTATTTAATGTATTACTCAATTGAGTTTATACAATTTCCTTTGAGTTGATCATGTGGATTCTTTTGATCGAAGATATACTTTTTTTACTAGTTGAATTATACAGTTGGGTTAATTGTTTTTTGTTTTTTGTTTTTTGTTTTTTTTTTCCTGAACAACCTATATAGAAATATCTCAACGCAAAAGAAAAACACAAAACAATGGCACTCCAAAATATATATCTTTAATTTGTAGGGTCCAATCTCTTGTAAGTTAGCTTACTCAAACACACACACATCTATAAGAGACAACCCACATGCATACATGCTTAGTATTGCAAACAAAGATATTACTAATCTCAATTATAAGATATTTATTCAAAAAAAAATTAAATCGGCATTCACCGTTTCCAATCTTAAAAATTTAAGAGTCTCAGATTTGTTAGAATGTTTTGAATTTGTTGTTGGCGCTTCAAACAACTAAGTATAGGATTTCGAAATCCATCCAGAATTTGTATTTAGCGTATTTATTTATTTGTAGTTATTTACGATTATGACCCTAGGGTTTAGAGTAGTGCGCTATATAAACTCTCTAATCCTAGAGGCGCCGTTTGATGTAATTCTTTGAAAACATTCTCTCTAATAATATTGTTCTCTCTCTGTCCGTGGACGTAGCTAACACACCGTTAGTGAGCCACATATATCTATATGTCGATCTTCTCTATCTCTACGTTCCTTTTTGTATTCTTTAATTATCGATTTCGTAACGTTCTTTATAAAGATGAGTTATTCTTTCTATTATCAATTAGTTTTGAAATGAAATTTCATATTTATCTAATATGGTTTTAAGGTCCATGTAACCCAAACAGATATTCGGTAAATAAAAAAGAATGAACTCAAAAGATGTACCATTTTAAAATATATGTCTCACGTTAGAAGGATAAAAAGACTTCATAAATTTTATATATTAAAATAATTGTGACGAAAATTATATTTTTATTTAGAGTACAATTAGAGTTAAGGAGATTCGAACTACAAATATTAGCACACTCGAATGTGAATCGGGCCATATTCGATTGGAAAACAAAATCCTATATTTATCCACACAAATGTGAATCCTCACCAATCAATTTTAGGGTTCCGTACGTCGAACAACATCAAATTGACGTGTATATTTTTGTTAATAAGAAACTTAGTCCGAAAGTCAAAGTTTCATAACTGATCTTTTTTTCCAACCGTCATTTTTATTTGATTACATTAGATTAATGATTATTTTATTTTAGTTTATTTTATTTTTTTTTAGAAAATTGTAGTTCAGATGAAACGATAATAATTTAAATTTCCTGCCTGTAAAAGAAGTTGTTATTGTTAATATCTTCACCCATCTTAGTAGAGAGTACTTTAATTTTAATTGTTTTTTAATGGTCGAGGGATCATATGTAAAAATATCTCATAATTTTTATAAAATATATGAGATAGTCTTCTTATTATCAATTGATTTTTAAACAAGATCTTATGTAAGGTCCAAATTTATGAGGACATCCGAATGATAGAGATCTTGAGATATGAAACTATAACTCTATGGCCAAGAAAGACTCTAAAGAATTTAAATCTACTACATATACCAACAAGTGTAAGGGACAATAATGACCCTCAAATGTCTCCAAAATGGTATGATATTGTCCACTTTAGATATGAACCATCGTGGTTTTGCTTTTGGTTTCAGCCTAAAAGACCTTATACCATAAGAGATAGTTACCCTTAATTTATATATATATCCATAATCATCCTCTTATCTAACTAATGTGAGACTTTGGTTGTATTTCCAACAACAAAGTGTTTTAAAAAAAAAGGTATACCTATACTTTTGGCAGTTCAATCATAAGAACTCTAAAATTAATCGTGTTTAGCTTAGAGCAATTTTATGTTGAGTGACCTTTTGAAAATTTTCTTAGAAAGTATGTGAGGGAGAAAGAAAGACATTTTGAAATGACTCGTGTTGGTTTGGTGGGATTAGTCTTACACAAGGATGAGTTTATCAAGTGACAAATTAAAATTCTGATTCAAAAGCGATACCATTTTAAGGTGACATATCGAAGTTTCCACATTATTCTTAACTTATTCGATATTTTTTAAAATTTTGATAAATCTACTCGATACTAACTAAAAATCTAGGAGCTCATTTGAGTACACAATTGAAAGTTAAAATATGCATGGAATATGATTGAAGTTTACCCTATTTATAGGTTTTAGAGTTCAAACAAGAAATAGACACAAATTTTGATGTTGACTACTCTAACATAACCATATTTTTAATGAGGGTAACTGACAAATTTCATGTTGTTAAAAGGTCACATCAGAATTTATCAAAAGGAGATTTTTATATAGATATCTTTTAATCTTTTATTTTATTCTTCTTTGTGAATGGATCGACATTGATTTTTATTTTATTTAAGTCAATGTTTTGCGTCATTTTTTCATACAGGGCTACAATGACGGCTGAACCAATCCAAAACAAATAAGTATGAAAAAGAAAGTCCTTAATTTAAACATATTCGAGTATCAAATTTGCATTACCTAAAAAAAAAAGGTTCATTATTAATTTTAATTTCTTCAGCTTTTAACTTTATTTGGAACATTGTTTTGAGTTGGCAAAATACAGCAAGACTTTTGGCTTGTAGCCATTTAACATGGAATGCTGCTGGATGATCGTAGGGAAAATTTTTTATGTTTCATTTAGATATATATTTAAATTAAAGGTCTCTACAAAAATCTGAAGCCATAAATTTAATGTCAAAAAATCCACATTACAACGCAAAATCTAACTAGCAATTGAAGAAGAAATTAGTGGAAACACAAAGAATAAGAATCGTGCAACTAGACAAGAACGATTTGAAGACAAATACTTTGAATGTAGATAACGAATAAGAAAAACTCAATGATCAAAATAAGAAGAAGATAAGCAACACTAGGAAATATATAAAAATCTTCTAAAATTTGCCCAAAGTAAAATTGCCAATCACGAGTGTAAGGTGTCAAGTTTTAATAGACTTGCATATGAAAATATGTTCGATTTTGTATATTTGTATGTATGTTGTCTCGATTATCTATTTGATGATTTTATCAAATCCTAACTCGGGCAAACGAAGATTTTTTTTTTCTTTTCATTTTCAAATAAAACCATCAAACCAAATGGCCTCTATTCTCAAACTAACTAACGGTTTCACTGTCAGTTTAAGTTGGTTATATATATCTAAGATCAATTAGCCTCGACACACTAAAAGAATATAGTATTTTTCCCACATAACATTGTCGGGATATAACTTAAAATACATTGGGAGATAATCTCCTGACGAACAACAACTCGTCCACAAATAGGCATCAAGATTCATTCTCTCAATATGTGTGACGCCTATGCATTGAGAGTTTATACTAACTCCCGATGTAAACTCCCACCAGTGTATATACCTCGTTGGGAGGTAGTATCTCCCGATGGGTCAACGTTTCATTAGCGATTGTGATGGCTCTCCCGACGGTTTGACACCATCAGGAGTTTGTTACATTAATTGAATTTTTTCTTTCAATCTCTCGATGTCTTGTAGTTCATCAGGAGATATGCGTACTCCCAACGCCATCGTCAGGAGATTGGCCTAGCTTCTTTTTTTTTATATTCCACTAATTGCTTTTATTTTTTAATTTTTAATTTTTAATTTTGACCTACATAACCTAAAATTGAACCCAAATCAACAACAATTATAGAAATCTAAAGTTTTCATATACATTGAAATTAGACAAAAGTCTTCTTTAGTATTATTTGCTACATAAAGGGGAGAGAAGTGTACTAGATAATAATGTTTACATATAGATTAATGGTCCACAAAAATACATCTTGAAGAACATATAGGAGAAAGTGTGATGACCATGTAGTGAGCTCGTGACTCCAAAAAAATGCTCCTCCAAAGCATCAAATTTACCTACAATTAAATTAATCGAGACATTAGTGCATATTATTAAAATTTACCTACAATCCAAAAAAATGCTCCTCCAAACTATCAAATTTACCTACAATCGAGATATTAAGATTAAAATTTGCAAGTCACATACTTTTACAACTCAACCCTCCCCCTTCCTCCCTCCCATCTCCCCTGGCAAATATACAAGAACCACAAGCTTGGGAACCAAACTTGGCCAATCTAACCTTCATGAATAAATGCATACTATTTTAATAAGTCTTACAAAACAATTCTAATAACCAAACTATGTCAAATCTAACCTTGATGTATAAATGCAATCCAACCCCCTCCCAACATTCAAACTTAACACAAACAAACAGAAACAACACTTGAGTAATTCATAAACGTAATTCAAACCCCTCCCCGTTTCCCCCTTCCCCAACAAAAACATAAGAACCACAAGCTTTGGAACCAAACTTGATCAATCTAACATTTATGAATAGATGCATACCACTTTAATGAGTCCTATAAAATAATTCTAATAACCAAACTACGCCAAATCTAATCTCTATGAATAAATGCAATTCATCCCCTATCCTCAACATTCAAATGTCATGAACACAACATTCAAACTTACCACAAACAAACATAAACAACACTTCAGTAATTCAAAAACATAATTCAAACCTCCCCAAACAAAAGCACAAGAACCAGAAGCTTATGAGCCAAACTTGGTCAATATAACCTTCATGAATAAATGCATAATACTTTAAGGAGTCCTATAAAACAATTCAAATAACCAAAAAAAAAATTCTACCCCAACAAAAACACATGAAGCACAAATAAACATGGCTACCATAACTACAAGATAGCCAACAATTCATTACCTACTAATCATACCTACCATGATTGAGAACGAATTAATCTCAAGTGTTGTCTAGAATCGATCATTCATGATGAAGAGTTATATACCATTTATTCCAACAATCTCCCCATAAATGGTAAGTTGACAAATTAAGATAGAAGGTACAAGAAAATGTTTGGTATTCCCTAAAGAAGAACCTACATCGAGATAAGTAGTAAACACTTTGAACTTTCCCTAGTGAACATCAATCAAGTTTACTTAGCTAATCAGTGGACTTGATGCCTTGAACTGTCAATCGTTCTAGAGTAAGCTAAGATAATTGAAGTCACACAGCTTCTCATTATAACAAACTTTGATCTCATCATTGTGTTCATTTTGGCCTTGTATATCGCCAGGTCTCATGAGTGTTTTAGAGAAATCATCTTAAAACTCTTATAGAAGCGGCCCCTTCACACTCACATAGGTGATTCCTATAAATAACATCGTATATGCTCTTTTCATCAATAATTATTCAACAACTTATAGAAATCATTAAAAGCACAATGCTTACCTTAAAACCACACTTGCACTGTCTCATCATCCTTAGAATGGGTAAGAAAAAAAAGTTCAGCGCAATGCTCACTAGTTATCCAGGCGTCGGTTTGCCCGTTGAACCTAGATCTTGGGATCTCCAGTCAACTAAGTCGGGTTGCCTCTCTGGTTAACTTATTAAAATTAAAGGCTTTAATCTCATTCTCCTTGATAAACTTTCAACCAACTCTCTAGTTAGGCCTTTTACAAGTAGATCCGCAGTATTATCTTTTGACCTTCCAAAGTCAATTGTGATAATTCCACTAGAAAGTAGTTGTCTAGTTGCATTAAGTCTTTATCATATATGTCAAGACTTATTATTATTTACTAAAGAGTTATACGTATTATTCACATTTTAGGAATACTATACAAATATTTTGTAGCCCACTCAAACATATTCTAAACTCTTTTTAAATTGTATTCAATATTCTAAAACTTGGATTATCAACTAGGAATAATCACTTTTCCCAAATACCCCACAATAACATAAGACTTTAAGAAGGTTTCAACCTTTCCATAATTCACAAGGAATTTCCTATATTTACATATATGGAATTCCATATAAAATATATTTTGGAATCAATCATTTTATATACTAGAAAATTTCTGACTATAAATTTCATTGCTAGACATCTTCTGTCCTATATATATATTATTTTTCTCCAATGATTCCTATATTTTTTTTCCAAATCAACCACCACATACATTGTATAGTGTGTTATCTAGTCCACTCAAAATACGGCTCTTACAGACTTCTCCTTCAACACATTATAATAGCATTTATTTTTTGAAAAAAAATTGCCATATTCCAAGTTTCAAGGAAGATTGGAATATCCTGTTGTCATCATTTGAATCAAATTTCTCATCATTTTTCTTCTATGATTTCCACCAATGGTACAACAATTTCGTATCATTGATGATATTTATGTGAAACCAATCACCAAATATTTGTGAAACAAAGTAAATAACTTTACCAAATAAGTTCTCATAAGTTAAAATCAAATAAGGAGATAAATGAAGTTGAGACATTATTATTTATTCTTGAAACATAAAACAACATGAAATACTAATGTTATGCATAATAGTAATAATGGATTGCAATAAGCCAATTAAAAAAAAAATATTACATAAACAATGCAACACTTTGGCCATACATATAATTGATATGCATATTATCCTTTATCAAATATGTTTACACACAACAAAATTCACATAATAAAGTGCTTATATCCAATAAAATTCATTTCTTTACCGGCCGTTCAAATCTAACATAACCATTAAATAAGACAATCATAACAAAATGGTTATAAGTATTAAAATGTTGATGAAACTGCACTGTATATTTATAGTTCAACAATTTCAATATCTTTTCAAATCACAAAACAATTAATATGAACAAAATTAATATGTAAAGCACATGTACATAAAATTATATGAATGACGAAGACATATTTTCAATCTGTGAAAAAAATGATATAAGGAGGATTGTCCCTTCTAAAACAGACAACACCAAAAATTGTGTAAAACAGAATCTAACAAAGAATGTGTATATATAATAGAAATTATTTGAGTGAATGTTATAGGATGGAAAAAATTCACAAAATTCTTCTTCAAATTACTTTTCTAATGTGATGAAAAGTAAAATTACATAACCAAGAATCAAAATTTTCAAATTAAAATATAAATTCAAAATCAATCTGAAATTTTGAAATATACAACAGAATCCATTAAGAAGCGGAAGAAAATATTAAAAAATATTTGAAAACCAAAAAATCTCATACTGCAAATGTCCGAAAAAAAGGAAAATTGCACCCAAAGAAATCACCAATATTCACAAATTGCACATTGAAATTTCAATCAATTGAAAATAAGACAATTAATAAAAACCAGAATATTAACTATTTTTTTTTATTTATTAAAATCTTGATGCACGCGGTGCTATATGAAAACATTTTCTTCAAATTATTATTATTATATTCTGTTAGTGGATAAAATCAAACTAAACAAAACAGATTAAAGATGAAATTTTATTTATTATTACATGAAGACAAAGGTTTTAGTTTTAAAACAGATTCAACAAGAATTGCAGATGCACGATAAATGAATTTTATCACACATAAGACCTCGATGCACTAAATTTATCTTAAGATTGTTATAAAGGCAAAAGCATATGAAACTAAAACTAAACATATACATTAAAGATCTAAACCAAATGAATTCACGTTGTCTCCTTGAGACAAATTTACTCACCTTAGTGTCTGAGTTTAGAGAGTAATTGTTTTCCAAGATAGAACAGACCACTTTTCTTATGGATGTAGTACCCCGTCCACAAAATTAATGAACTAAACTTCGTGGATATACCGAACTTGCACAAATTTATAAAAAGGGGGAAAAGTTTTATGAGAGAAAAAAATGCTTATGGAAAAAATTAAGAAAACAAATTGAAGAAATGACATTTTCAAATAGCCGTGTCCTTTCTTCAATTTGATTATTTATGAAAGGATGCATCTATTTATCAAAGAATACAACTTACGGAATTGAAAAGATATAACCCTACTTGAAATGTTACATACCATTCATTCCAACATGTTTTAGATAGAAAAATCATCCCAAGAAAGATTATTGATTTAGAGTTAATAAGACCGATTCACTCAACTTTCATAGCTTGAAGTTAAAGTTGTAATGCAACTATTGTCTTACTTCTTACTGATTACGAACCTAGAAAACATCATAGCAATTTGATTGATTTTAAAAAAGGTTCAACATATTTCTAAATTCCAAACAATTCATCCCATTGTTCTTCTTGATGAAACAAAGTAATTCTATCTTTAAGTTTGCTCTAAATATATCTTTAAAAATTCTTCAAAGATTCATTTATGTAGTCAGACGTCTTCATTTAAACTTAAGAGACTCACACACTTGAAGTCATTAAATGAGGGGGGAAAAGAAAAAAAGAGGAAAAATTCTATAGTTAAATTGAATATGGGTCAAATCTAGAAATATATATCCAAATAAAAAAAAGCTTAGATTGTTAGTTTAGGGTTAAACTAAATATATCAACTGCCATTTTCAACATATATACTCTTTCCCCAATAGTAGGCTCAAATACTAATATGAATTGGAAATATTGAATATACCTTAATCTAATAATTTAAGGTACTTTTAATTTATGGGTAAAGTATTTGTGTATTTCTCACAAATATGATAAGGGGGAAAACTTGAGCCTATTTACTACCCATCAGGAGTTGGATATGGTTGGAAGTTAGTAAAAACTAGACGCCCACTTTACAGAGTCAGTAGAGATCCTCTCTTCTGGCTATTGAGCTCTCGACAATTATTTTAAGTGTCGGGAGTGTCTTTTTTTTTTTTTTTGTAGTGATATGAGCATTGTAGCATTGAGATGCTATCTATGCTACTCAGCCATGATATGCAATATATTTTTCTAGCGCTAAAATACTAGCAAAGGAGCTCCAAGATGATGTCTTTTCAAGTTGAGGCCTTTTTTTTTATTGGGTTTTATGTCCTAAGACTCGTGGTTTGAAAACATAAACAAATTTTATTTCACAATAAATTTGTTATTGAGGTTTATTCAGTAAAGATGTTATTGAATATGTGAATTGCATTTTAAAAACCCTACATTCATTAAACTAAAAACCCCTAGCTATAGCATGAATACTTTAATCTGTGTGGGTGAGAGGGCCCGAGTTCGAGTAAATAGCCAAAACAGTTTATAGTATAAAGATAAATTCGGGTATCTTATCCTGGGGACACTATGGATATAGCCTATTTTGTATTTGATGTGATCTTAAGTGGTTCATGTGGAGACATGCAAGTGGGGGCGTTTCATGCAATAAGTTTGCATAAGACCGAACCGCAAAATAGTCACTTTTACTTTATAACATCGTTTACTGTTAAGACTGACTATTTCAATACGATGACCTAGGTAACTCGATCTTAATCCTAAGGTAACTATTTTAATTGGGATTATCCTTTAATCTATGTGGGTGAAAGGGCCCGAGTTCGTCGACTCAGTAAGCACCCATTTTAGAGGTAAGACCGGGTAGATAGTTGGGGACATAGTCCTGCAAGATGGAATTCGCTCTTATCTAGTTCTATAGATAGTAGAAAGATTTTTCTCCTAAGTACAAACTCTTGGTCTTGAATAAATAGCCCTACCCTCTCATTGGCTAGAGAAAAACTCGGTTTAATGGTTGAATCACAAACCAATTATTCATTAGAATATTAGCGGGACTTAAGGAAATGAATGTAATTACAGGGATAAAATGGTAATTTTAACCCAACTGTAATTACAAACAACCTGTGAAGGATCGACTTACTGATCATGGTTATATAGAGTAGACAAAAATATATCTACAATGAGAAAAGTGTAGGTACTGAACTATAGTGGGGTGTCCAGGTAGTTAACAAATGTTGGTTAACTGGGTTAAAAAGTTTAGGTAGCTAATCTCGAATCATTGAAGCTCATGATCTATAGGTCTATTAGGTCCACCTGCTAGCTCATATTGGACTAAACCTTAGAACAGTGTGATGAGAGAATTTGAATTGTTCAAATTCGACTTAGGGAATTGATGTGTGAAACTTGTGATGCGATTATGGTGTGAGTTTGCGGTGATATGTGCCATGTGGTGATCATGCAAGTTTTCCTAACAAGACCCAAGTATAAGCCTTATTAGGTTTCCTAGTAAGTCCAGGGTCGAATACAAGGACTACTAAGTAAATATGCGACAGTCACTTTGATTCTCTTGCGGTAGTAAAAACACATGAACTGGATGGTGTTTTGATTAAGAATTTTTCCTATGCGATGGAGTTTGAACGCAGAGTTGATGAATGCGTAGAGTTACAATGAGTATGCGATGAAGGGGTTGAGAAGGGGTTTAGCTAGCCTTTCCTAAGATTATGCACAAGTTATGTGATCATGCTACACACAAATAACAGCATGTCATCTCTCAATGAAAAATGTCATAACTCCTATTTCTAGGACGCATGCGATGTGTATATGATAAAGTCGATAGGGCTTATGTCTAAGCCTCTATTCTTATTTATGCGATGATGAATAATGCACACATAAAACAAGGTGACCGCATACAATCATACCTATTTCTAGGGTGCATGCGATGTGTAGATAGCAATAGAACTTATGTCTAAGTTTCTATTTCTTGCTTATGCGGTTCTAAGCTGACTCTCTCAAGCCTAGATTCTAATCTGACTCTCTCAAGTCTAGATTCTATCTTTAGACTACTCTCTCAAGTATCTCTAAAGGGTGAATGATGCATACATAAGACAAGATGATCGCATAAAATGTAAATCTTAAGTCATGCTAGCTAAGTACTTCTCAACCCGTTCAAAAATTTAGCTACTCATGCGAAGTATGGAGAGATTGAACATAGAGTGAAATGAGGTTTCCATTTTCTGTAAATAAAGTACTGAATACAAAATAAAAAATGAAATTGAGAGATAAGAAGCTCGGTAAGCAATGTCTTGCTTCCCGTGGCCTTTTACACTGTTCTTTTTCAATCTAACTCTGTCCAGATGTATATTCTTGCTCTCAAAAGTGTTGATACTTTCTCCTTTGTAACGCTTTTCGGAAGTCTCTCGATCTGTCCGGGAATGATCTCTCGGCTTCCTCATCTCCTTGCTCTTCTTCGTCCTCTAAGTATAAGTATGAGTATGTGCGTGAACGGACTCCTAATTCTCTAACTTCTTACTTGTTCAACTCATTTTACACTGGTGGCCTTCGGTATTTATAGATCTCAAGATGAAGCAACCTTCCTTTCTAATGATTGCAATGATGGCCGGTATTAATTCTCCTGCTCTGATGCGCCGATTAATGGTCACCGAAAGTTGAGTGTACTTGCTAAGCGTGGCTTTAACGGCTTGTCAACTAAATCGGATTCGACCATTATCAGCTTTCTGTCCCATCGTGATTTATTATGTTGTCACCTTGATGCGCAGTCTTTATGTGGCTGCCTTTTTAAAAAGCTTCTCACGATCGCATACGATCGCAATCTACAAGCGCGCTGACGCCTTGTTCCTTTGGAACACAATTTCCCTTGCGCCATTGCATTTTCTGCACAAAATAAGTAAATTAACCGCTTTTATGCGAAGAGCGCTTGTGATCGAAATTCCTATCAGTTTAGCACTTTTGGACATGATATTACTTATTTTGCCATCGCATTCTCTCATTGTTTTACTTATTTGAGCTTTATAACTTGTATTTCTACCAATTATCAGGAATAAGTGTTAATTGTATTCAATATACTTAACGTATTATTGTTTAATTATGAATTAAACAATTTGGAGAGTTGAAAATATTTAAATATGATTTAAATATTGATTACATGATTAAGGATTCATGATCGGGATTAGTGTTAATTATTAATTTAATATTTTATGTCAAATTAATAATATTGATTAAATTGTTAATTATTTACAATTAATTTTGTAATTTAATATTTGATATTAAATTATTATTAATTAAATTTTTTAATATTAATTTATTTAAAATTGGTTTTAGAATTAACTTTATTTGGAATTAATTATTTGAATTAGTTCAATTTTTTAATTTAGAAAATTCAAAAAATAAAGTTAGTGGATTGATCCAAAATTTTACCTCTTGAAATGTTAGGGTTGATGCCTAAATCTCGTGAGTGTCGTAATTTGTAATTATATTGTAGAAACAGTTTATTTATTTAATAAAATATGAGGTACTTTATTTGATATTTAGTAGAATTAACCCACAAAACCAATAAACAAACATCCAAGGTTATCTTTTGAAGCTTAAACATGTTTGTAGAGACATATATGTGGATTGTGTTTAAGTGATAACCTGAAGGGTCTGTAGTAGATGGATAAGGCTGAGTGTCACACCCTTTCCCAGTTTACCCTCTAAAACCGAAAGAGGATATGATGGCAGCAGTTACCGACCAAGATGTCAGCACTTACTGCCTAATTTAAGTGAACCGGCTTAAACCTGAATATGTAATGACTTGGCACAAACACATCCATGAAATTAAATAGTGCAAGTAGTTCCAAAACAAACATATGTCCAATGAAAATAAGATGATCAGAATAGCATGTGTACCAATAGAAAATAAGTTTCACAAGTCCCCGCTTCCTTTCCAAAAGTGTGTACATCAAAACAAGTTTAACCTAAGCTTCTTCCTAAGGTCACCAAACTTTGGGTGGCAAGCTGCAGTGGATTCAACCGCGAGGAAACTGACCGTTACCTGGAAAAAAGAGAAAACATTTGAAAACTATGAGTTGGTTACCCAGCGAGTGACACATAGAAATACATTTCTTCTCAAATATTTCATATACTTTAATGTAAAATAAATAACATGTTGGAAAATAACCTCAAGCAACTTGTATAGAATCATACATTAATCATAATGTTATAATCAATTATGCTATCAAACCTTAGTTGAGAACGAGCATTCATAGTTCAAGCTTCCAACGTCCATTTAAGGCCGTGAGACCCGTACTTCGATCCCTTAATGAAGACTATGGTCAGGAGACCCATACTTCGGTCTCTCATAAATAACTACCTACGTGCACGTGGAGTATACTAAGTACCATCAACACCTTAGGTACTTTCTCGGATACCTTCTATACCTTCGGTACCCGGTACATTAGAAACATAACATCCATGAGAAATTCGAGCATTATTATTAGTCAACATGCATGCTTCATAATTAATAACATATAGTTGCATTTCTTTCATACATTCTTAACATACACTAGGATTAACAAAACTCATTTAAAACACAAGTATAACTTTAGTTGCTTGGAAAACCATGAACGTTAGCATGAAATTCATTTGAAATGCATGTCCCTTTTGTAAACATATTTGAAAACATTTAGTCACTCACAAATCCTTGGGCTTGGTTCTTCCTACACTTCGTAGGCCTCCCCAATGGACGTAGCTCCTACACATGAAAAAATAAGAATTTAGTTACTACTTGGCCTCCCTTTGAGCCCACTCTTTTAACTAAGTTCATACTTGGCAAAGGGTTTCCTAATCGTCCAACTCTTTCCAGATTCAACTTCTAATGTAAATAACTTGAACACTATAACCCATTTTAAGAAAGTTCTTAAATTTCGTTACCAATGTTACCTCAAAGTTTCAGCGTAAAACTCCTTGCGGTTCAACCTAGGCCCTCGAATTTTTCCTGATAGCCCCAACCGCAACTCCCTACTTGAGTAAGGATTCTAAGGTTAACTTAACAAAATATATAACTCGAACCATAGACCTTTTCTTGCCAAGGTTCTTTCTACAAACTTACTTTAAAAGGTGTCTATGAGAATACCCTAAAGTTTTGGTTTGAAAATCCAAGCGGTTTGATCTAGATTTATGTTTCTTCGTCGAGTGCCCGAAAACGCCCGAAAATGAACCTTCGAATCTTCCTTCCTTCTCTGGCCGTCTTTCCAGTGATAAATCCCTTCCAAAGGCCCGATTTCAGCAACTAGACACAAAGATCTTTCCAACAGTACTAAGTTCGCCTGGTTTGCTCGAGTAAAACGTCTAAAAAGAGCCCTTGAAGTTCTCTTCCTTTTTATACTACTGTCTAGCTCCTTACCTAGAATCTCCTTAAGCCACCTCACCCACCAATGGAGATCAAGGGCCGAGATTAAGCCATCTGTCCAGGTAACTAGAAGAGAAGTCTAAAACTGAGCATTTAAATCTGAGTGTTTCGAGCAACTCATTTCTCGTTGGGGAAACTCGATAGAGAGAGGTCCTTACTCGACAGGAATTTTCAGGATCTTTGTTAAATACTTGATGGGGAATCTCAACGTTGGGAGCTTGCTCAACATGTGCTCTTCACTCAATGTTTGAACTTGACACACAAGTCTTCCTCGCTCACCCTCGACACTTGCCTCTCTCCTCGTTTACATATACTCGACATTCAGCAACCTTTACTTAGTGCTCGACTCTTCTCGATCACTTATACTCGGTGCTCGCCTCCTTCCTCGCTCACTTATACTCAATGCTTGGCAGCATTTACTTGATGCTTGCCTGGTGCTTACTCGATGTTTAAGCATTCTTCAGTACAATCAACACTTAGCCAAAAATTCCCTTTGTAAAGCCCGAATGATATGTAATGAGAGCTAAGTTTCCTTACTTAACATTTTTCCTTTTTCCAACTCATTCTTTTGAAGGACCTCTTATCAAAGAGTACCTATGAGTGGAAGTAAGATCATTCCAAATTCATTGTGACAGAAAAACAAGCATACACAAACATACATACAAGTGATGCATTTCAGGATAAATTACGGTATGCGTTTAATAATAAATACAAAGGACCGAGAAACTCACCTTTGAAGAACTCTTCTTCTGTCTTTCTCTCGCTCTCGTCACGAATAGCACCTCTCACTGTCGCTGCAATGCCAAGCCAATCGTCTACCAAATATCACTGTCGCTCAACAAATGATCGGTCTTCTACATGAACAAGCAGCAACTTGGACACCACCACTCAGTGACCTTCGTATTCTCAGAGTGAGAATCTAGGAGGTGTGGACTCTGTTGGATTTGGTAGAGGGAAGGAGGAAAGCACGATCGTATTCAACGACCAAGCAAGTGGGAAAGGTATTGTGTTTATCGTATAGACTGGTGCTTGATCATTTAGAAAAAAGTGCATGATCATTTAGGTAATCAGGTATGATCGTTTAGACGATCGTTTAGGTAATCTCACTAGCGTGCGCGATCACTTAGTAAAAGCTACATGATCGTTTAGGTAGATGCACACGTACACGATCGTTTAGGAAAAACACTTGAGCTGTCGTGTAGGCTCTTGTTCGCTAAACGATAGGCAATGTACAACTTGTGAGGCGATTATCCGATTCTTTAGCAAAATGAAAATTATTTTCATTTTATCCTTCAGTTATGAAAACTGAATGCAACCTCCCACTTTCACATACAGTTATGGAGAAAACCACCAACAATTATCTTATAATTGTTAATTATAAATAAATATATAAATAAATATAATAACTAACTTATCATATTATATTTATAACCTATAGTTCTAATATCACATCATATGCAACATTCAACCATAGTTCTTTTCTCCTTTACTTGATATAAATCATATTTATATCATTTTCCTCCAATTAATGTATCTCATACATCATGTCAATTATATTATATATGACTGAACCAGTTTAATCATATCATATATAATCAAACTTCCTCTTGTCAATTTGAACACTTCAAACTGACGCAAAAACTGATTCTCAACTTGAATCCATTGAGCTACCAAGGGGACCTTATGAACCTGTGGCTTGAAGCTCCAACGGTACATAAATAGCTGACTAAACTCTTTAGCCACGAGATCCACCATCCATTAACTGCTGGGCACTCCACTAAAGACCGACAACTGCCACAGATATATTTTTGTGTCCATCGGATATAACCAATCAATAGTATGATAACCCTTCACAGATGCTTATAAGTATAGCTGGGCCAATTTACCGTTTTACCTTTGTAGTTACATCTAACTCTTTAAGTACCACTGATCCCTCTAATGAACAATACAACATATTCCTACTATGTGTAGACACCTCTTGGGCCATAAGAAGATGTGTGGCGCTACATCGTTCAAGCCCCAAAATCAGCCCTTAAGGAAGCAATCTATTTACTTACCCCTACTTTGGGGAAGGAGTGAATTCCATATTGTGTAGCTGAGTTCCCAGCTCCCAAATCAAACGAATCCCCAAAGTGGTAGGTTTGAGTCGACAATCTGGCCACTCGCACCCATGCAAATCAAAGAACCGCCCTCAAAGGAAAGAGTTCCCAACTCACTCAGGATTAAGGTCATGTTACCTATGGTCTTTTTAGTGAAGTGAAGTCTCTATCATGAATGATGTTATATAACATGACTATAACACTTCGTGGTCCAGTCTTATACAAACTCCTTTGTATAGGACATCCCCACTCGCATGTCTCCACATGAATGATCAGGATCAGACCATCTATAGCACATCATAACACTTATAACAATCTATAAAGCGGGCCACATTCGTAGTGTCACCAAACCATTTTCGTTATCACATAAGGCATGATCCACTTGCATATCTCCACATATATGCTTAAGTTACAACAATAACCAGGGATTTTAGTTTATTGGTTTGTGGTAAACCAAATAAAACATCTCATGTTTCATAGACAACAGTGAAGAAAATATCTCATATTATTACATCACAAGCGTTTGTTCAATACAGTGTTTACAAACTACAGGACCCAACGAGAGTTTAGGGTATCAACCCCAACACCTTTACCTTTGGATGTACAAATCCAATCTAACTTAAATACTCAACTCAACATTTTGCTTGACTTAAACATAATTAAAAGGGAAAAGTAAGGTGCGGGTCTTACACTTGGTATCTTATCTAGGTGACACTACGAATACGGCCCGCTTTGTAGATGTTACAATTGTTGTAAAGTTCTACAAATGATCTGATCCGGATCATTCATGTAGAGACATGTGAGCAGAGGTGTTCTATACAAAAGGGTTTGTATAAGACCAGACCATAAAATGAATAGTCTCATTATATAATACCGTTAATAGTAGAGACTTACATTTCACCAAGATGATCATAGGTGACATGACCTGAATCCTGAGTGAGTTATCAATTCTTGCCTATAAAGGTGGTCATTTGATTTGCATGGGTGAGAGTGGCCAGTTTGCCGACTTAACATGCCTACCATTTTGGGGTTTCGTCTTATTAAGGAGTTGAGAACAAAGCTACATAAGACGAAATTCACTCATTCCCTAACGTCGGGGTAAGTAGATAAATTGCTCCCTTAAGGGCTTATTCTGGAACTTGAACAATGTAGCACCACACCCTCTCTTGGCACAAGAGGAGCTTAGTCATAGTTGGACTGTGACTTATTGTTCATTAGAGGGATCAGTGGTACTTAAGGAGTTAATGTACCTATAGGGGAAAACGATAATTTTGGCCCAACTGTACTTATGAACAATTTGTGAAGGGTCATTGCACTGTTGACTGCTTATATCCAATGGACAAAGAAATATATTTGTAGTGCAAAGAGTGTAGTTGTCGATCTTTAATGGAGTGACCGATAGTTAATAGAAGTTGATTAATTTAATTAAAGGGATTAAATTAATTGATCAAGTACCATTGGAGCTTCAATCTACATGTCCATAAAGTTATCTCTATAGCTCACCTGAATTATTAAGAATTAAATTTAATTTGTATTAAATACTATGGGTTATATGAGAGATTAATAAACTATAGGTTATATTATATGCGATATAATAAACTATAGACTTTATGTTATATGAGATATAGCATATAGTTTTAATTAGATTAATTTTTTTAATATAATTATATAAATTAAAGGATTAGTTATTTGGTTTTTAAAATTTGAAAATTTTGAAACAGGAGTTATTCCCACTATTCCCCTATTTTCTCTTTATTGGAATAACCAACCGATGGTTTTTGGACGTGAGATTTACAGAGGCATCTACTTCTTCTTCCAAAAACTTACGATCTTAGAAATATTTAGAAGAGCTTCGTGTTTTTACTTTCTCTCTAATTTTCTTCCCTCCCTCTGCCAAAATTAAAGCAAAAGCCCACATCTCTTGCTAATTCTCATCGCTAAGGAGAATACGAAGGTTTCACTGTTGGTGGTGTCCAACCAAATAGAGATTTGAGATTGTTGTGTTTTTTATTTTGGTATTCGTAATTCGAGGTTTGTTCGTGACCGATTTGATTGGAAATTCGTGAAGAGTGGTGACTTCAAAGGTTAGTGTTACAAAATCCTAATTTCCTCTTCTCCTCTACTTAACATGCTGTAAATTTATTGAAAATGCATATTGTGTTTTCTGTAATTTTTGTACTCTGTGAAAAACTAAACTTGGGACATGATCCTCGCTTCCGCATCGGACGTCACAGTTTCTTCATGAAACGCCTCAAATCCCACTAAAATCCATGGTGAATTTTTCGTCACCTTTTGGTAAATTTATGTTGCATGATTTTCTCTTTAAATAGAGGAAGAAATTGCTGAGAAAAAAGTTGGATTCTTTGGCTTATGAAGCTGTAATTTTCCACTCAAGACCAATACTCCAAAACTCTCTCAATCTCAATTTTTCTTTCAAATTCATCACAAATTTTTATCCCACAGTCCATTCTAAGACTGAAGAATAGCGGAAAAGACTTTAGCAGTGGTCCACGAAGTATTTGTGATCAGAAACAACCAACAGATTGCTTCAATTTTGAGCTATATCAAGATTTATTCTTAAAACTCTATTTTTCCAAGTTTGAACAAGCATGCTTAATTTTTAAATTAATATAATTAGAGTGCTTAAGATCTTAATTGCTTCCACTTGCATGTTCCTAACTCTATCAATTGGTATCATAGCATGTTTTAAGCATTCAATTTGCATTAATTTAAGTTTAGTGGGTGATTTTTCATGAGATGAATGTCGTTGGTTGTTAAAGTTGGATATATTACGATTTTGGCATCAAATTGAGCTTCATATCTATTGTCATTATTGTAATTGCTCGCTTGTTTATGGGGATTAATGTGTGAGGAAGAGTCTATATTTTTGCTAGAGTCATTAGAGTTAAAATTAGGCTGTAATTTGAAGAGATTTAGAGCATAATTGAAACCAAAATATGGAGCTAGGACCTGAGGCGGAGCATTGCAACGCTCCATCACAGCGTTGTAACACTGTTCATCATTTTTCCAGAAACATGTGCACGAAGGAAAAACAGTCCAGCTGTTTTCAACTTATTCTAGCCAATTCGAAGTGTTCGGGAGCAGTTCAAGCCTGTTTTTCAATTATTATTGTATTAATTTAGTTGATAGCCTAGGATGCCAAACCCGATCTATTTTAGTGTGTTTAATTAATTATGCATTATGAATGTATGTTTTAATTAAATTAAATTTGTTTGTACATAAAGTATGCTACATAGATTTAAAATCCCACCATAGGATTAGCATGCTTCATGCATTGAAAATATGTTATAAGTGTTATAATATATAGTATGCATGTGTAGGATTTTATGATAATTAATATAAGTTTTTATATTAATTTATGAAATGTTTAATGTAATGGATTTTATCTAAGTTATAAGTGTTATAAAATGAATTAGACGTTTAATATCTATAACAAAGATAATTGTATGTTCACATAGGGTTAACAACCTCAACATGTTTTAATAGTTAAAATATGTCGATGGCTTGTAAAACTAAGGTTACAACAAAAGCTCACCTGGTAAGACCCTATCTAAGGCTGGAGGTACTTAAGTTGACGGTTTACGAAACACCTGCTACCTAGGGACAAGCCAGTATCTAAGTTATGTTAAACCCATTTTTATGAGCATGCGTAAGCGATGTGAGGTTTTAAAGAGTTTATCACTTAGACGTCGTAGGTTAAATCTAGTATAAAAGTTATAATCGGATAAACACCTAAACTTAGGTTGTATTTAATTAGCCGAAATATATCAAAGTAAAAATATACCCAAATCGTCTAGAAAAAAATATGCTCAAATCGTCTAGAACACTTTAGTGAGAGAAAAATTGTATATATGGTATATTATTTTTAGCTCTCACGTTTCTAAGAGTTCACACTGTCAGATTCATGCTCGGTTTCATGTCGCCACGGGCGCGATCTCCATTCGAAAATTGTTTGCATGGGTTAATAACTAGGTGAATAGGGAAAGTTGCTCATAATAAGTGAGAGAAGGAAGTGTGTCAACAAATTCTACAGTCTCCTCCATTAGGTTGCATCGAGAGATTCCCATGCTCCGCCTGCGTGTCGTCGTAGAGTGACCACCCATTCGGAGGGTTGTGACATGGGGGTTGAAACACAATAAACATAAAAAAATGAATAGGATCTCTTAGGTCCGTTCTAAACACTGTCTTCCATTCAGTAGCTTGTTGGGACCAATCTCTAGGATCTGAAAATAGAGGGCTACACTTACAAGAATTACTATGTGTTAGTAAGTTCTTGACCAAACAAGCGATAACTAAATGTTATAGGAATAAGAGTTATTCTGGTATTAGTACTTAGTCAAGAATGTCTTAATTCAATAGAGTAACTGACTGCCCCTTAGTATGGTATTCTGACTCACTGAAGCATCATTGCAAATTAATAATGAGTTACATGGGTACATTATTACTTTTCCTAAAACTTGATCGGATATAACAGCAATTCACTAATAGAAATTGTTTATATTTTCAGCATGACTAGCTCATTAGTTCAACGACTCACTTCTGAAAACTTAAACAGCAACAACCATACAACATGGAAATCGAATTTATACACAATACTAGTAATCGATCATCTTAGGTTCGTCTTAACAGAGGAATGTTCTTCGAAACCCGACTCGTCAACAAAGTGAAATGTTCGAGAATCTAGAAGTTCTTGATAGATTTGGAAGTGGTTTCAAATATGCATTTGCCTATCACCCTCTATTGTGATAACAATGGCGCAGTTGCAAACTCTAAAGAACCCAGAAGTTATAAGCGTGGAAAGAACATTGAGAGTAAATATCATCTCATCAGAGGGACTGTGCAAAGAGAAGACGAGATTTTCAAACAAATAGTTTTTTCCTCAGAGCACAACAATATTGATCTGTTTACAAAGGCTCTGATAGGTAAAGTGTTTGAGGGTCACCTAGTGAGTCTAGAATTATGAGTTATGTAAATCTAAGGCAAGTGGGAGAAGTCATGGGTATGTGACGCCCTAGTTTATTGTATTTATGTTTTTCTCTTATGCTCAATATGATATGTAAATGATCCCACTGAAGTTCTAGTCCAAGTGGGAGATTGTTGGATTTTATGTCCTAAAACTCATGGTTTGAAAACAATAAACAAATTCTATTTCACAACAAAGTTGTTATTGAGGTTTATTTAATAAAGATGTTATTGAATATGTGAATTGCATTAAAAAACCCTAAATTCAATAAATTAAGAATCCCTGGCTATAGCATGAATACTTGAATTATATGTAAATACATAAAAGTGGATCAAGTTCGAATAAATAGCCAAAAAGGTCTATAGTATAAGGATAAGGTTTGGTACCCTATCTTCGAGGCACTATGAATGCAACTCACTTTATATTTGATGCAAACGATGTAATCTTAAATCGTTAATGTGGAGACATGTGAGTCTGGCATCCTATGTAATGAGTTTGTATAAGACCGAACCGCGAAATAATCACTTTTACTTTATAACACCGTTTATTGCTACGACTGACTATTTCAATATGATGACCTAGGTAACTCGATCTTAATCTTGAGATAACTATGAACTTCTATTTATTTGGGATTATCCTTTAATCTGTTGGTTTAGAGTGGCATAAGTTCGTCGACTCAATAAGCCCCCTATTTTAGGGGTCAGGCCATGTAGATACTTGGGAACATAGTCCTATAAGATGAAATTCACTTCTACCCGATTCTAGGGATAGTAGATAGGTTGTTCTCTTAAGAGTTGACTCTGGATATTGAACAAGGGGCCCCACCCTCTCATTGGCTCGAGGGGACTTGATTTGGTGATTGGACCATAAATCAATTGTTCATTAGAGGACCAGCGGGACTTAAGAAATAAGATGTAATTACATGGGTAAAACGGTAATTTTGACCCAGTTGTAATTATAA
The DNA here is from genome assembly GCF_009727055.1 of Benincasa hispida. Lineage (NCBI taxonomy): Eukaryota > Viridiplantae > Streptophyta > Magnoliopsida > Cucurbitales > Cucurbitaceae > Benincasa > Benincasa hispida. The sequence goes on from NC_052359.1 coordinate 52,446,161, forward strand.
ACAACCTGTGAAGCATCGACTTACTAATCATGGTTATATAGTGTGGATAGAAATATAGTTACAGTGAGGAGAGTACAACTACTGAGCTATAGTGGACTGTCTTGGTAATTAATGAATGTTGGTTAACTAGGTTAAAGAGTTTAGCCGATTAATCTCGGATCATTGGAGCTCATAATTTGTAGGTCCATTAGGTCCCATTGCTAGCTCATATCAGACTAAACCTTAGAATCGTGTGATGAGAGAATTTGAATTGTTCAAATTCGACTTAAGGAATAAGTGTTAATTGTTTCGATATACTTAACGTATTATTGTTTAATTATGAATTAAACAATTTGGAGAGTTGAAAATATTTGAATATGATTTAAATATTTATTTCATGAATAATAATTCATGATCAGGACTGGAGTTAATTATTAATTTAATTTTTTATATCAAAGTAATATTATTAATTAAACTGTTTAATTAATTATTTAAATTAATTCAATTTTTGAATTTAAGAAATTCAAAAAATAAGGTTAGTGGATTTATCCAAAATTTTCTCTCTTGAAACACCTCAAATCTCACTAAAATTCATGGTGAATTTGTTGTCACTTTTAGGTGAATTTATGTTGCATGATTTCTTCATTAAATAGAGGCAGAAATTGCAAAGAAAAAAGTTGGATTTTTTGGCTTATGAAGCTGTAATTTTTCACTCAAAACCAATACTCCAAAACTCTCTCAATTTCAATTTTCCCTTCAACTTCATCACAAATTTGGATCCCATAATCTGTTCTAAGACCAGAGAATAGTGGGGAATACTCTAGTGGCGGTCCACAAAATGTTCGTGGTCGGAAAAAACCAACAAATTGCTTCAATTTTGAGCTACATCAAGGTTTGCTCTTAAAACTTTATTTTTTCAAGTTTAAACAAGCATGCTTAATCTTTAAATTAATGTAATTATAGTGCTTAAGATCCTAATTGTTTCCGCTTGCATGTCCCTAACTCTATCGTTTTTTTGTGTCTATGAATGTTGTTCTAAAAGTCAGGTACTAGGATCCCGTTTGGTAACCATTTAAATTTTTTTTTAGTCTTCAAAAATTAAGTTCTAAAAATTAATGTATCGCTTTTGGAACTGGTGATGATGGTCTAAGGGTGTGTTGACATAGTTGAGATGCTCTGGTAGTCTAGTGCACCTTATGATCTCTCGACCTCTTGTAAATTGTTAACAAAAAAAAAGCTTAGAAATATCAATTTCACCTCTAAGTTTCTTGTTTTATTATCTACTTCCTACCATTAATTTCAAAAATTAAATCAAAATCTGAAAACTAAAAGAAATAGTTTTTAAAATGTAGTTTTTGTTTTTGGAAAATTTAATTTAGAATTCAACTCTTTTGCTTGAGATAGATAAAAATTATGGTAAGAAATTTAGAAAATAAACTTAATCTTAAAAAAAAAAAAAAAAAAAAAACTCAAATGGTTACCATACAAAGCCTATGATTTTCAAGAACATAAATAAGAAATATGGTAAAAGTACTCATATTTAAGTAAATTAACTGCAACTCAATGAGCTTAAGCTTTTGAATGAATATGTTTATTGGTGATTTAACAATGTCAAAAATCTTCTTAATTTATAAAGAATATTATATAGTATAAAAAGAAAAAAAATATATATCTTTTTGGTCCCTAGGTTTTGGGTCTAATTTTCATTTGGTCCCTAGATTTCAAAATGTTACCCATTTAGTTTTGAAGTTTTGAGTTTGGTATCAATTTAGTCTCTAGGTTCTAAAATGTTATATTTTTATCCTTTTGATTTGATTTTTATTTCAATTTGGTCCTCAGGTTTCAAGATTGCAAAAATGAGCATCCAATGAAAAGTGGAGGTTAAAAGTGTAAATCTTGGACCAAATTGAATCAAAACTCAAATCTTAAAGGTAAAACTATAACATTTTGAAGTTTATTGCTAAATAGAAACTAAACCCAAAACTTGAATTAAATGTTTAACATTTTGAAATTTAGGGATCAAATAGAAATTAGACCCAAAATTTAGAGATTAGGAAAAATATTTTTCCATATAAAAATGTGAGTTTTATAAGGATATAATTTTGTTTTAAAAAGATATATAAGGCAAATAACTTGAGTTACCGCACGTAATTAAAAATAAAGTATAGAGTGTAAAGGTTACAAATTATAAAGTTGTAAAACATGACAAACTTATTTTAGTTGCCAGCTTTTGTACATTGAAAAAGGCTGAAGGAATGAAGTTTTTTGTTAGATGAGGAAGGAATAATAAAAATTCAACAAAGTATGTGTGAATATGAACCCAAAAAATTATTCCTTTTCTGTTAATTTAAACTGTTGTTTAAAACTCCTAAAACGTTAAACAGACCAAACAACTTTTTTTTTTTTTTCGAGAAAGATACGATAGGTATAAGTATAGATTAGTAGAGACTAAACAGCATTTAATTCGTACGATTAGTAAAAACCACAAAAAAAAATATATAATAATAATAATAAACATCATAGTAAAAATTGGAATAATCCACGAAGATTTTTTTTTTTTTTTTTTTTAATTTGATTTGGTTCTCGGAAGGTATTTCACTTTTACTCTTGAATTTCTTTGTCTAATTTCTATTTGGTTCATACTTTCAAAATGTTACATTTTGTTAGATTTTATGTTCTAAAATTCGTGTGGTTTGTAAAAAATAAACATATTCTAGTTTTTAATAAAATTGTTATTGAGTGAATTGCACTTAAAAACATTAAATCTAATAAACTATGAACCCTTGGCTATTACATGAATACTTGAACTATATGTGGAGACATAAGTGAATATAGTTCGAGTAAATAGCTAAAGCGGTCTATAGCATAAGGATTAGGTTGGATACCTTATCATGGAAACACTATGGATGTGACCCACTTTATATTTGATACAAATGATGTGATCCTGAATCGCTCATGTAGAGACATGCGAGTGAAGGTATCCTATGCAATGAGTTTGCATTAGACCGAACTGCGAAATAGTCATTTTTACTTTATAACATCGTTTACTGTTAAGAATGATTATTTCAATACGATGATCTAGGTAACTCGATCTTAATCCTAAGCTAACTATGAACTCCTATTTATTTAAGATTATCCTTTAATCTACATGGGTGAAGTGGCCCAAGTTCCTGACTCAATAAGCACCCCATTTAAGGGATAAGACCGAGTAGATAGCTGGGGACATAGTCCTACAAGATGGAATTCACTTCTACTTGATTCTAGCGATAGTAGATAGGTTGTTCTCTTAAATGCTCACTCTGGGTCTTAAACAAGAGGCTTCACCCTCTCATTAGCCTGAGAGTGACTCGTTTGGTGGATGGATCACAAACTATTTGTTTATTAGAAGATCGTGGGACTTAAGGAGCAAAATATAATTACGGGAGTAAAACGGCACTTTTGACTCTGTTGTAATTACGAACAACCTGTGAAAATCGACTTACTAATCATGGTTATATCGAGTGGACAAAAAATACATCTACAGTGAGAAGAGTACAACCACTGAGCTATAGTGGAGTGTCCCGATAGTTAACGAATGTTGGTTAACTAGGTTAAAGAGTTTAGCCAGTTAATCTCAGATCGTTAGAGCTCATGATCTGTAGGTCCATTAGATCCCCTTACTAACTCATATCGGACTAAACATTAGAACAGTGTGATGAGAGAATTTAAATTGTTCAAATTTTGGCTTAGGAAGTTAGTGTTAATTGTATTCGATATTTTTAATGCATTATTGTTTAATTTTGAATTAAACGATTTGAAGAGTTGAAAAATATTTTATATGTAATTTAAATATTGAATATATAAATAGGGATCCATGATTGAGATTGATGTTAATTAATTAATTTAATAATTTGATAGTAAATTAGTATTTATTTAATATTAATTTTGAATATTTAATATTTGATAATTAAATTAATATTAATTAAATTATTTAATTAATTATTCAAAATCAAATTTTATTTTGAAATTAATTAATTAAATTAATTTTATGAAAAATTCAACTTATATTCAAATTTTGTTTTCCTTCTAAACGAATATGATATTGAGATTTTTAGAACATGATTGATTTTCCCTTTCTTATTTATTCAGAAAATTGCGACAAAATCACCCCATTGATGCGATAATGTACAGATTTTTATTTATAATATATAGTATATTATGAAGCATGGCTACACCCATTATCTCAAGTTTGAGATCGAAATTTGAGGAATTCAATATTAATTAAATTTTCTGTCAGTGGGATTTATCAACATTTGAACTTCAAGAACACCTCAAATCCCACTTCAATTCATCCTAAATTTGCTATCTCCTTTAAGTGATTATATGGGACATGGTTTCTTCTTTAAACAGAAACGATTTTACTGGAAAAAAGGTTGAACATTTTAGTGTTTGAAGCTCAAATTTTCTCTCAAAATTTTTAAGCACCAAAACACTTTCAACTCATTTTTCTCTTTAAATTCATCACAAATTTGAATCCCACGATCCATTCTGAGGTTGGAGAATAGCGATGAAGACTTTAGTGGTGGTACATGACGTGTTCATGATCAGAAATAACCAATGAATTACTTCAATTTTGAGCTACATTAAAATTTTCTTTCAAAATTCTATTTTTCTAAAGTTTGAACAAGCATGCTTAATCCTTAAATTAATGAAATTAGAGTGCTTAAGATCTCAATTACTTCCGCTTGCATGTTGCTAACTCCTTCACATTTTTATACTTAAATTTTGAATTTAGTATTCATGTGATCTCTAGATTTCAATATCGTACACTTTTATCTTTGAGTATTCACTAATACTCACTTTAGGCTTTAGTGTTAACATTTAATTAATTAATTTACTATGATGTTGATGTGAAACTTTTAATTTATAATTTTAAACGGGGCGAGAAATTAGCAATAAAACTAATTCAATTATTTAATTTATTTCGTTTAAATTAATTAACAAGCATTAACACGAAATATTGGATCGAAAGTGAATATATATTTAATGAAAAGTCAAGTTTTAAAAGTGTAAATCTTAAATGTAACACCCTAGGTCCAAGATTCGGACCAGGATTTGAAATTCGGATGGCCCCGACATTCTCCTGTGTCTTCTGCAACCTGGCTACGTCATCTTCACTTGCCTTGAATGCTTTTAGAAGTGAAAGTTGCTCCAAGCTAAGCACGCTTAACTTTGGAGTTCTTACGATTGAGCCACCGAAAAGGAAAGTGCACCTTGTTGATATAGATAGTAACTTTCAATTCTTTTAAGCCTTTCTTAACTATACTTTCATGTCCTAACGATCTCTCTCATTCAGATGTGATACCGGTTTATTCATATATCCCTCCTGAACTCGGTCGTTACATTAAATCTTAGAGATCAAATGAAAACAAAACAAAAAAAAAAAAAATTAAGGATAAAGTCGAAATTAAAATATAACATTTTAAAATTTAAATTAAACTTTAAATTTGGAGCTCAGAAATTGGTTTTGGTTGTTTCATTATTATTATTAAGTTATATGAAACCTACTTAGGAAAAGAGTGTGGGTGTGCATGCAACACAACTTATGTTCCACTGAGAAGATAGAGATGGAGTTTTAGGGTTTGTCTGCCAATGGGAGAGAAATATGAGTTGGAAGCACTTTGCAATAGTTATTAAGAATAATGCCCTTTTGGTTGCAACATGTGAATGATATCAATGCCCACAACAATATATTGGGACTGACAAACCCACTAACCAAAACGACCTTACCTTTTCCTTTTCTTGTTTGTTTCTTTCTGTTTTATACAGAAACGATAAAAATATTTCAAATTTTGTATTATTGTATTGTTTTGGGCATGAGAATTTTTTGAATTCATATTGTGGTGGTTTCATTACACAAGTTAAAGCTTAGACTCGACGTAAACTTTAAATTAGGACCGTTAAAAATGGTCACATTTATTACGTGTGATATTTGGAGTTCAATGGGTCAGTTTTTCATGTAGACTCCCGATAAATCATCCCTAGTGAAACCTTTGAAATTCTAACTAAAGAATTGCACCGAATCGTCACTACAAGAAAATTTTTCTATGTTGACAAAAGATATCCAAATGCATGCACCTAAATAAGTCGGTTTATCCATACATATCCTCACGAAATGTCAAAATGCGTCGAGAATAATACAGGGGATCTGTCTCATTATTTAGAGATAAAATGATCATGAAGTATTGAGTAGGGAACCAACATTAAATCAAGACAAGTGTCGTTTTCCCCTTACTTCAAGTTTGTACCAATGCATGCATAATCCTGATAATGGCTATAAATAGAGGGGACTCATCTCACTATTAAGGTATATAACATTATACCAAATCTCAAGTTTATGCTATTTCTATTCTTGGTTCACTGGCTCGGATTCTTGCATCAACAACCACAACAACAATGTGAATGTCTAAATATTAGTTAATTTTTTAAACACGACTAAAGTCAATGAAATTAATTGGTTGTTAGGGGCCATATTATTATTTGTTTGTTTGTAATATTCGCTCTTAAAGTAAACAAGTTGTTCTGAGATCCCTTTCAAAAATAGCTTATACCATTTGCTCAAATTCATTGTGTTTAGTTGGAAAAACAATCACATTAATCCATTATGGGACTTAATTATGTATGTATGGAGGAAAACTACTCGAGGATTAGTTCGGAGAAAAAGTGAATAGGTTGAAACCTAAAAATAGACTAACCAAGTCTAAACATAAATTAAACCTCCGACCGCAATACAACGGTAGAGATGGAAAATTGAACCTCTCATTATAAAAGAAATAGTGTGTATACAATGCTCGCTAAGTTAAATACCCTTGCAAGAAGTAAAGAAAATGGTAAAAACTTATATAATATTGGGTTAGTTTTATTATTGTCTTAAAGTAGTTGTATTCTGTTTCCAAAGCAGTTGCCTGTAATAAATGACATGAGATTTTATCTCAAAATTAATTGGCAACAAGATGAGTAGCTCATCTATTTTAATTCTCAACATGCCCCCAGATAATGGCTCTTAATTGGATTCACTATTCAAGATTCCAATCCCAATTTTTTAGACCAAATTAAATGCATGTTTGGGCTTGATGTCTAATATTATATTAGATAGAACGTTGTGTTTGAAGGAACAGTGAAGTTTCGCAACAGAAGCGGGGATCGGCTCAATTTTTAATTTTCACATGAAAAATTTACAAAACAAAATATGCATAATCTAGAAAAATTACAGCATGTAATTGAAGGGAAAAAAAAAAGAAATTAAGGTTAGAAATAACACACCCTTGAATAACCCAATTTCTTCACGAAAACTCTCATCGATCTATCACGAATAACTGGATCATGAATACCTAACGAGGACACCACCAAGCGAAGCCTTATGGATTCTCGTTTGTATAAAGAATCCTCAGGAGTGTGTGGCCTCTGAGTTTTGGTAGGAGGGAAGAGTTTTAGAGAGAGGATATTTTTCTGTATGTTCTTTAACGTAACAGAGAGAGTCAATAATGCCCTGTGAATCTTCTGTGAGGAAGATGAAGGCATCCCCAATATCCCGTTACCACGACCAATCGAGAGAGGAAAGAGAGAGAGGGAGTTACAAGTCTCTCCTTAATTAATTCAAAAAAGTTATTAATTAAATTTAAATTAATTTAATAAATAATAATTATTTAATAAATTATTTAGTATATATGATAACCACCTTATCATATAATATATATCAAACTATAATATTATATCAAATATAACACATAACCTACAGTTTTATATTGTATCAAATAATACAATATAACCTATAGTCTTAATTATCTCAATCATTTGTGGTGTTTAATATAAATCTCATTATACTAAATTTAATTATATGAATCCAATTCACATACAATGCTACAGAAATTGGATCACATGATGTTTTTCCAATGTCAAGTAAAGAGTATATTTGACGCTTATAAAAGCGTCGAGTATTCGACTGTCAAATATAATGTGATAACTTGATTCTAAAAAAAAAACGTCAAGACAAATATTTCTTTATACAATTTTCATGTCAAGAAAGATAATAATTTGACACTGATGACATGTCAAGTAGATTAATTCTTGACATTTATTACGTATCATATGTGATTACTCTTGACATTTTTTTTTATTTATCATATATATTTTTATTTGACATGAAATAATGGATAAGTAATCTAATTCTTAACACATTTTCAATGTAATATATGCTTTTTTAAAAAATTAAACATTTGAATTTAGTTTTCATTTCTCATTTCCTGCATTACATGTGTTCCAAAAATGTCATTTCATCAACTAAAACAAACAGTTGCACATATTTCAGGTCTACATATCAGCCCAATATATCCAAAATTATATTTGCCACCACACATTTCTTTGAAGTATATAACCTATAATGGTTATGAATAAAACATTTACACAAAAAAAGTTTTGGGTATTCCCATGTAGCTATACAAAATTTATAGGAAGTCTATTAGATATAACGACCTAAATATTTAGCCCACTCCACGTGTATTTCATCCAATTCAAGTTGCGAGTACGAGCTCCTTGTATCAATCTATAAAACATAAAAAGTCAAATATACATTATTTACACTATTTACACCATTTATAATGTTACAATATATATAGGTAGTTTAAAGACATACCGCATTTGTGATAATATTCTTCACTTTAGTCACGATTTCTCGCATATATCTCATAACATAATACCCACATTTGACAATTCTCACTTGTAAAAGGCACTACAATAAAAAACCAATAATTAATACGTATCATACAGATGTACTAAATATACATCATTCTATTAATTTTTTTTAATGCTCTTATACTTGCTTTTACTATTTTCCAGAATGTGGTTTTTCGAGTCTTTTGCAAATTCGTTGGAGGCCGAAAAATCGTCATTGCCCTACATTTGTCAAAGAGTATAGTATAATATTCAAAATGAAGTAAACTTTACACAAAAAAAAAATAAATTCCAAGCAAAGTTAACTTACATATTTGTTATGTATTTGATATCTTCTCACGAACTTGTTCTCAATGAGTCAAGATAGTACACCATGTCATCATAAGCATTAATAACAATTAATGACCAACGATCACTAAATAAAATACACAACTAATTAGTATGGAACATGAAGGTAGCTTAATACATTAACATTTTCTTGGGCTAAAAGCACAGAAATTTTTTTACTCCATTATAGGCCAAATATGCAAAATTTTCAACCTAATTTTCTCATATTCTAATTCCATTATTTGGTATACAAGTTCAATAATCCTAACACAATTCCACATTGGAAAGGAATAGGGGAAAAAAAGTAATTTTGCTTTCAAGTCACCCAAGAAGTAAGGTAGAACATTAGTATAAGGAGCAATAACTAATTATACTTACCCGGGATTATAAGGAGCAATAATTAATTGATCGTGTTTGGAAGCCATTAATCTACTACAAAGGTTCCGAGCTCTAACTTCTCGAGTATTTTGGCCCGCGGATATAAGAGATTGATCTACAAAAATATATTTCAAGCCTTTATTTGAATCAACAATGAACGAGTATAGGTACCTACAATAATAGATCGAACACATTAACTTACTACTAATTAATAAAGTGACAATATATCATAAACAAATAACATTTACTTATGCGATATAAGCCACCATTGATAAAGTCTTCACTTTTTATATGCTACAAAATTCGATCACATCTTCTCACATAACATAACTCTTTCAGCCAAAACCAAAGAACTCAATAAGTAGTTGGAAGGAAATACAAGTCCCATCAACCCTTACCTTTTTAGCATACCTAAGAATAGACTTCAAGGATATTGATGAACTGGATAGTGCACTAGTAACTTCATTCTCTTTCAACATCGTCCTTGAAGCTTTTTCCTAACATAATTGCTAGGCCTGCTTCCACTTCGTTGGGCCAGCTTCTGCAAATAAAAAGCTAATTAGCCCAAACGATGAAAACTAAAAAAGGCCTTTTACCTTGATCCAATTCGAGAGGTCCTGTTCTTTGCCCCAAATTTCTTTGGTTAGTAGAGAACTTGGTTGAGAAGTGCCCACGATTTTCCAGCTGATAGCTTACACATGGTTGATCCCACTGATTTTTTTCTGATGGAAAATGAAAAAGACTTTTGATTTCTGATGGGTGATTAATGCAAAACAAAATTTCTTTCTCTCTCTAGCTTTCAGATTCTCTCGTTCTCTATCTTTTTGTATTATTTTCTTTCTTCTAACCCTAATGCCTTTTTGTTTAATCTGTGCGATTATTTATGAGTATACGATGAGGATGCTTGGAGTTGGGTAGATGATGGCAGAAGAAAAGATGTAGACGTTCATGCAATCGTGTAGACGATTGCTGGAGGAAAGGTAGACGATCGTGTAATCGTGTAGACGATTGCTTGAAGAAAGGTAGACAGTCGTTTTGTTCTACTAGATGATATGAAGTAAAAGGTAAACGATGAGCGATCTTGTAGACGATGAGAAGAGAAGAAGAAATTACACTGCGATGTATGTGCTTCGGCTATGAAAACCTATGTCCACGGGAAGGGGAGAGTTTATTAAGAAGCTAAGTCATAGACCTTTTTCTTTACAGATTGTTCAAGATTTTCTTGAAGCTATGTATATGTTGTTGTATCTAAAATTTGTAAATGATGAGTTTATATATTAATTTCTGATACAAGTAGTTACAATAACTAACTGTAAATATTAAAGAAATGTGAAAACAGTTTCTTGATGTTGATGTATGAGCTTATATTCTTCAAATTTCCACCTTAAGCTCAACATGCAACCTCTTCTCCTTCTTGATTTAACATGTCTTCACCCTTTTTCAGGAAGCAGAACCCCGATCTAACCAAGACAGCTAGCAAGCTTGAGTTTACTCACAGGTTTGGTAAGCATGTCGGTTGTGTTCTCGGTGGTATGAACTTTTAGCACCTCGATTTCTCTTTTCTCTATTTTGTCTCTGACAAAGTGATACTTGATGTCTATATATTTGGTCCTTGAATGATACTGAGGGTTTTTGGAAAGGTGAATGGAACTTTGGTTATCACAGTAGATTTTAACTATTGTTTGATTACTACCAAAGTCCTTCATCAATCCTTTTAACCATAGTGCTTCCTTTATTGCTTCTGAAAGTGCCATATACTCTGCTTTTGTGGTTGACAATGTTGTGATTGACTGTAAATTAGTTTTCCAACAGGACCAAATAAGAATAGATAACCTGTTAGAGATCTCCATTTGTCTTGGTCACCTGCAAAATCTGAATCAACATATCCATATAGTTCTAAATTTGATTCATTAGTACATTGATATGTTAATTTTGACTATTTAGACTAAATAAGATATCTTAAAATCTATTTTGTTGCTTTCCAATGTCTTTTTCCAGGGTTAGACATGTATCTACTGACTAAACTAGTGTTGTATGATAAGTCTGGTCTAGTAGATATCATTAAGTACATTAGACTCCCTACTGCTTGATGTATGGAATTGATTGTATTTGAGTCAAATGTTCTATGTTTGTCTCTTTTGATGAGTTCTCAAAGGAAAGTTTAAAGTGTGTAGCAATAGAAATAGTGACTGGTTTTGCATTTGCCATATTGAATCTGTTTATAACCTTTTCACAGTAGCTTAGTTGACTTATGGTTAAGGTTGAGGATGTTCTGTCCCTCTGAATTTCAATCCCAAGGATCTTTCTAGACTGACCCAAGTCTTTCATGTCAAATTCTCTCTTTAGGAGATTTTTTACATGAGTTAAATCCTCCTTAGACTTTCCTGCTAGTAACGTATCATCAACATAGAGTAATAGGTAGACTTTTTCCTTATAGATAGTAGAGTTGTTATAAGAACAAATATCATAGGAACTCCTTTGAAAACCTATGCTCTCTATGTAGTCATTAAACCTCTTGTACCAGCATCTAGGGGATTGTTTTAGACCATATATTGACTTGTTTAGGAGACAATATAGGTCTTCCTTACCTTTTTCCTCAAACCCTTTAGGTTGAACAATATATATTACCTCATCTAAGTTTCCATGTAGGAAGACAATTTTAACATCTAGTTGATCTAGTTCTAAATTATACTGAACAACTAGAGATAAAAGAAGTCTATTAAAGGTTTGTTTCACTACTAGTGAAAAGACTTCAGTATAGTCTATTTCTTTTCTCTAAGTAAATCCTTTAGCCATTAACTTTGCCTTGTATCTAGGCTTTTCATCTTTGGTAGAACCTTCCTTTAGTTTATATATCTATTTAGAAGCTATAGGTTTACAACCTTTAGGAAGAGGAGCTAGGGTCCAGGTATTATTAACAGTGAGTGTCTCCATTTCTTCACACATAGCTTAAATCCAATACCTAGCATTAGGGTAGTTCACTGCCTCTTCAAAAGTGGCTGGTTCTTGGTCATTATGAGCTATTGTGGCATTTAGAACTAGGTTCATATAGTTATTTTCAGTATACCTAGTGGAGGAACTATCACTCTTCTCTGTCTATCCCTAGCTAAAGAATACTGATTTAGGTTAGGGACAACTTCAGTATTCCCAGTGATCTCATTTGAGACATCCTTTTCTTCTTCTAAATCTATAGGAGGGTTTTGGTTAGTGGAAGAAGTTTTAGGTGACTCCACCTCAATCCTAGTGGTGTTAGGGCTGTTAGGAACTTCATAGGATGTCCTTTCCTTTTGCATAAACATTTCTTTTTCTCTGAAAGTGACGTCTCTACTTATAATAAATCGCTTTTCAATAGGGTTCTACATTTTAAATCCTTTTACTCCTTTAGAAAACCCTACAAACATACACTTTACTTGCCTAGATTTTAATTTTTCCTAATTTTGATGTATATAACCAACACATCCAAATTCCCTTAGGTTATCTAGGTTAGGTGGATGTGAGGTCCATTTTTCTTCAGGAGTCAAAAAATTTAGGAAGGAATGTGGACACCTATTTAAGGTGTACACAGTGTAGCTTGCAACCCCTGCCTAGTAATTTTCACTTAGAATTACATCAAATAAGAGACATCTAACTTTTTCCATGACTTTCCTATTGAGTCTTTCAGCAACTCCATTTTGTTGAGGAGTGTATCTAACTGTCTTATGCCTAGTAATTCCTGTTTCTTTACAGAATTTGTTGAACTCTTCACTACAAAATTCCAGTCCATTATTTGTTCTTAAGTATTTAATTTCTTTAGAAGTTTGTTTCTCTATCATGGTCTTTAGTTTTAAGGAAGTAGAACCAACTTTTCCTAGAAAAATCATCAATAAAAGAAAGTAAATACCTTGAGCTACTTAGGCTAGGGGTAGGAGCTAGACCCCATAGGTCAGAGTGTATGTAATCTAGGATAGTTTTTGTGGTATGTTGTGCTTTAGTGAAACTTTGTCTTGTGGCTTTCCCTAAAACACAGTGTTCACAAAAGGTTAGATCTTTTGAAAGACTTTTAGGGAGAATACCTTGATTAGATAGGACTTCTAGGCCTTTAGCACTTATGTGAGATAGCCTTTTGTGCCATAAATCAGCCTTGGTAATCTCATTTGTGGTGGCTACATAAGCTCCAGTCATCATCTCTACTTCTTTGACCACAAATAAGTCATTTATCTTTTCCCCAACTAATATTACTTTAGAGTCTTTTAGCACCTTAAGAGTTCCTCTTTTACCCCTGTATTCACACCCTATAGCATCTAACATGCCTAAGGAGATTAGATTTCTTTTAAGTAGAGGAACATATCTCACATTCCTAAGAAATTTGATAGTTCCATCTTTAAGTTTCATGGAAACAAAACCAATGCCTTCAATTTTACAGGCTTGGTTCTTTCTCATATAAACCATTTCTCCTTCTATTTCCTTAAAGATGTTAAACCAGGGTTTCATAGATGTCATATGGTAGGTGCATCCGGAGTCTAAAACCCAATCATGTTTACCTAGAGGGTTTATATGATTAGATCAGTCTAGAGTTGAGGCTAAGGCATCTGAGTAAATGAATGAACCCTCTACAATAGATGCCTCGAGCTATTTTCCTTTTGAATCCGTCTCTTTCTCTTGGTTCTTTCTCTTTAAAATAAAACAGTCTTTTATTAGATGTCCTTTCTTTTTACAATACTTACACTTTATTTTTTGTTTAGATTTATTTTCTTCTGGGTTATGAGGTTTCTTGTCTTTAGAGTGGTTATGTTTGAAGTTTCCTTTTATAAACAGACCTTCACCACTATGTTTATCCTTTTTATCAACCTGTAGCTCAACCTCTCTAGTTCTAAGGGTTGGGATTATGGTGTCTGTGCTTATACTATCTCTTCTATACTTTAGTGCATTCTTAATTTCTCTATACTGTTCAGGCAAAAAGTTTAGGAGCTCATAGGCCTCGTTTTCATCACCTAGTATTTCTCCTAGAGTTTTAAATTAAGTAACTATCTTCTTGAACTCATCTAAGTTGTCAGATAGTGTTTTAGATGAATCCATTTTAAACGTGAAGAACTTCTCCCTAAGATACATTTTGCTAGGAAGATCTTTAGTAGCATACAACTCTTCTAGCTTAGTCCAAATTCTATATGCTGTTTCTTGATCTAATACTTGTCTAAGAACACTGTCACTTAGATTAAGAACTAACGTACCATAGGCTGCCAGCTCTCAATCCTTCCTTTCTTAGGCTGTCACCGTGGCAGGGAGTGTTGATGGATCAAGGATGGCTCTGTGGGCTTTCTGCTAGCCGAGTATCGCCTTAATCTTGACCTTCCATAGTCCGAAGTCTCATTTGTTATCGAATTTCTCCACCTCGAACCTTGTTACTGACATTTTGGATGAAAACTTGTGTCTTGATTCTCCAAGAATTGAGATCTTGAATGTCTAATTGCTCTGATACCACTTTGTTAGGCCTGCTTCCACTTCGTTAGGCATGCTTCTGCAAAAGAAAAGCTAATTAGCTCAAATGATGAAAAATAAAAGAGGCCCTTTACCTTGATCCAATTCGAGAGACCCTGATCTTTGCCCCAAATTTCTTTGGTTGGTAGAGAACTTGCTTGAGAAGTGCCCATGATTTTCCAGCTGATGGCTTACACGTGGTTGATCCCACTGATTTTTGTCTGATGGAAAATGAAAAAAACTTTTGATTTCTGATGTGTGATTAATGCAAAACAAAATTTCTTTCTCTCTCTAGCTTTCAGATTCTCTCGTTCTCTGCCTTTCTGTATTCTTTTCTTTTTTCTAACCCTAATGCCTTTTTGTTTAATCTGTGTGATTGTTTATGAGCATACGATGAGGATGCTTGCAGTCGGGTAGATAATGGCAGAAGAAAAGATGTAGACGTTCATGTAATCGTGTAAACGATTGCTGGAAGAAAGGTAGATGATCGTGCAATCGTGTAGACGATTGCTTGAAGAAAGGTAGACGATCGTTTTATTCTACTAGACGATATGAAGTAAAAGGTAAACGATGAGCGATCTTGTAGACGATGAGAAGAGAAGAAGAAATTACACTGCGATGTACGTGGTTTGGCTATGAAAGCCTATGTCCACGGGAAGGAGAGAGTTTATTAAGAAGCTAAGTCACAGACCTTTTTCTTTACAAATTTTTCAATATTTTCTTGAAGCTATGTATATGTTGTTGTATCTAAAATTTGTAAATGATGAGTTTATATACTAATTTCTGATACAAGTAGTTACAATAACTAACTGTAAAGATTAAAGAAATGTGAAAACAGCTTCTTGATGTTGATGTATGAGCTTATATTCTTCAATTATTAAGATAGAACATGATTAAAATGTTCATTCCTAAAGAAGATAGAAGAACATGGGACTTATACAATTCAACTTCAAGATCGTTGGTATACTAATAGCGATCACTTCCTTCTCCTTTCCTGCATTCTCTGAAACTTTCTCCTAAAACCACCAAGTTATAATTTTATAAGAAATTAATAGTAAATTTACCTCATAAATAAGATGTAGAACAATGGGAATAGTGCATTCTTATTTGCCTTATATAATAGTGGTTGTACACTAATAGCTTCCTTCTCGACCTTTACCATCTTCATTGAAACTTTCTCCTAAAACAACCAAGTAATAATTTCATAAGTAATTAATAGTAACTATACTTTATAAATAATATTGAACATGCATGCATGGAACTAGTATACAGTTATACTTATATAAATAATATTGAACAACCAAGTTATAATTTCACCTTCTTCCCTTTCCCATATGTGGTTGATGCACTAACAACTTTCTTCTCCTATGATGTAAATATAACAGTACAAACAAGTGATGTTGGCGTGTTTTGATTTTGATCTTCCAATTCCTTAATGCACTTATGAAGTGCTTCATTTTCATCAACATTTTTTTTTGTTTGTATCCTCTCTTTTTTTTGTATGGAAGTAAATAGTATATGTAATGAAACTACCCACCCCACGTATGCATCCATCATATTCTGGAGTTCCCTAGGCTTGAGTCAAAACATCATTAGGTGAATCATGTTTTTTGGAAAGTGGATCTCCATTCTTTATGATCCCATCCTTAATGAAAATGATATATATTCAATAACATATATAAAATATTATAATGATTTCATGCAAATGTAACATTGGCAATCTCACTATTCGACTGGCAACTTGTTGGACATCCCAATTGTCATATTCTCCTTTTTTTTTTTTTTTTTGTCCGAGCTTTTTTCCACATATTAGCTCGTCCAAGATCAAATTCATTGGACGAGGGTAATTTTTTCTGCATAATAAACATGTTTTTAAATATAAGAATATTTGTAAAATAGTTAAATTTAAGAATATCTTATCATTTCCCCGGCAAGATTCACATAACCTTTTATGGACATCTGATGATTATACTTGTTCTTCTTTCTTCGTGCTTGTTGTTGATTTCTCACTTTCTATATAAATTTAATAGTTTAAAATAAAAATGACAAGAAAGTGACAAATATTGATGCTCTTAGTGAAATGTTTAAGACTTCGAACTCCGAAGATAATCTCGATTTGACAAACTCTTGCCAATGATGTATTTCAATTATGTGGGAGTACATTGAAGATGGGTGTAATAAAAGTTGGGGTTCATCCTTAAGAGGGATAATATATTGTGTCGTTAATCAACACTTGAATTGTCAAAATGCAACGCTTGCAGTTTTGAGAATAGTCTTCTTACTTCTACCGTCAATTATGAAAGCATCCTAAACATTTAAAAAACTTGATTACTACCTTTCAAGTAAAATATTAATACAATACATCAACAAAGGAAAATATACATACCTCAACAATATTATAAAATTTTTCCTTTAGGTCAGTCGGTATACACTTCCAAGATATATGTAATCGGGATATGATGATGCACAGTAGATCCAACGAAAGATTTTAACTTATATCCATTGTATCCAATTGGTACTCCATCATCATTAAATTCAACCAACTTTTTTTCTCCTACAGTCCTAAATTTTATTACCTCATGCATAACAGTCCATCCTCGCATTCGCCTTTCCTTTTTATTTGGTATTTCATCTTGCTTCAGTTCCATATTTCTATTGACATTATCCAAATTTTCTTTGACATCATCCAAACCAAGTTCCAAGTCCTGATCACTGGCTAGCTCCATAGTGTAAGAATTATCCTAAAAAATAGAATAAAGTTTAGTTAGGTGTCAGATACAACAAAGTTACAAAAATTAGTAAGTGAAAACCCACTTATACATTTGTTCTTTAGGAATCCATGTGTCTTCACAATCAACTCATATATATGTTGAAATGTACTCATCCAAATCAATTCTAGATTCATTATCTAACATAGCTTTAGCCATTCCTTGACAATGTAGAGCAGTATCTGCAAGTTCATCGTCATTGTATTGATCCTCAAAATCTCTTTGTAGTGGAGTAAGAACAATAGACCATCAACCATCACTTGGATCCTCAACATAAAACATTTGTATTGCTTGAGATGCTAGAATGAAAGAATCATTTGTATGGCCTATTCTATTTAAGTCAACTAACATAAAACCAAGCTCATCAGTTTTGATGTCACCACAGTTCTCAACCCAATCACATTTAAAAATGACAGCCTTAAATGTATTATAATTTAGTTCCCAAATCTCTTGTATCACCCCATAAAAGGACATATGTCCAATCATAGGATTTTTATCTTTTAAGCTAGATACTTGCATTGCTTTTACAATTAAACTAACCCTACTATTTTGTACACTTTTATTTTTTTTCATACGACTTTGTGTGATAGTGACATCCATTAATAACATAGCTATTATATGTAATCACAATTGGATGGGGACCATGGGCAATCCACCTCAAGTTATCTGAAACTTCCACATTTCCCATTTCAAGTTCATTTCCAACTTGAGAGTCAAAAGGTTGCATAATTAAAATATAAGTAACAAAAGGTTACATAATTAAAATATAAGTGACAAAAGGTTACGTTAAATATATTTAATGTTTTACCTTTTCTCACAACCAAGATATGAAATTCCAATTATGTTCATCTTGAATCTGTTTCTTTTTTTTTTTTTTTTTTTTTAATCTACTTGAGAATTATAATTCCAATGTGATCATATGTTTTCTTATGAAGAAACAGAAAAATGTTCAAATATAATTATTTTCAAATTCATGTATTTAATGAAATAAATGGATCCAAGTCACAATAACTTACTCTATATATGGTTACACGTCAATTGTATTCTCCAAGACATATCAATGAGCTTGATATAAGAGTTCTCGCTCAGATATATAAGGAACTTCACTTGACAATGGTCTACCAATTTCTTAATTTCCTTAATTGTCTCTTAAATTTTGACACCCAAGTCCAATAGGATCAACTCCACATAAAAAATCCGAACAAAATTCAACAGCTTCATCTAATATATAACTTTCAGCAATACAACTTTCTGGGCGATGCCTATTCCTCACAGAGTTTTTAATCACTTTCATGAACCTTTCAAAGGGATACATCCATCGCAAATATATAGGCCTAGCATATCAAACATGTTTTGGTAGCATAAATCTGATAGCAATGGGGATCAATTGTTGTAAGAGCACATGATAATCATGAGATTTTAGACCATTGAGTGTTAAATCTTCCATTGACACAAGATTTCTAACATTGGAAGAGTAAACCTCAGAAACCTTCATTTTTTATAATGTCTTCAAAACACAACGTTTTTCTTCTCTAATAAGAGTATAACAAGCATAAGGAAGGAAGATTTTGTTATCCCCATTAATAGGTGTAAGATTTGGTTGAATTTGTAAACCAGCTAAATCACGTCTAGCATTCAATCTATCTTTTATTTTTTTCTAAAATCAAAAAGTATACCTATATTATTCATGCAAACATTTTTCTTGATATGCATCGCATCTAAGCAATGTCTAACATGGAGATGTTTTCAATAAGGGAGTTCAAAAAAAGCAGACATCTTATTCCAACAACCTTTGGTACTTCCTTTTGTGATTTTTTTTTCCTCTTTGAAAATCAAGATCTTTAGTTTTTTTCAAATACAACCCCTCCAAAAAAAGATTCTGGAATACTTCCAAGTTTTCTCTAACCATCAAATGACTTTTTTTTACGTCGAAAAAAATGATTTTGTACTAGAAATTTTCGACAGTCAAGGTATGCCATTTTTTTTCCCATGTTTCAGTCTTAATGAAGATGTGTTATCAACATGCCTTATAACCTTGACACTACATCCAATAAGATTTTCATATGCTAGAAAATCATTGATCGTCCACAATAGAACTGTTCTTAAGTTGAATAGTTCTTCTTGATATGCATCATAACATTGCACACCACTTTCCCACAGGAGTTTAAATCATTAATCAATGGCTCTAAGTATATCCCAATTTCATCCTTGGTTGTTTTGAACTTGAAATTAATATTGATAACATCATAAACTTTCTTTCCATACACAACCATGGGGGAAGATTATTAATGTTCATCACAACTAGCCAACAACTATACTTAGAGCTTATATCACTATGTGGATTTATTCCATATACTGGCAATGCTAAACAAATATTCCTAGGTTCAAAACTAAAGTTTGACCACATGGTGTCAACTAACTTCCAAGCTAGGGAGTCTGCAGGGTGACGTAATTTATCATCCATTTCTCTCTCATTAGCATGCTAAGTCAGATTTTTAGCACATTCAACACTTCTAAACATCCGTAAATAGCACATTATTTTGGCACGAATTTTCTTCTTCTTATTTGTGTCTTTACCATATTTCCATCTTGACTCACCACATTCAGGACACACAATTGCACTGGCATATTCCTTTCGATACAAACATTAATCATTAGGGCATGCATGAATCTTTTCATATTCCATTCCTAGTGCACCTAATGTTTTCTTTGCTTCATACATTGATGTATGGAGGTTATTAGTAGAAGGTAAGATATCCTTTAATGCTTTTAGTAGTTCTGAGAAACTAATGTCACTCCATCCATGTCTAACTTTTAAGTTATACAACTTCACTAATGTAGACAACTTGGTGAATTTTTTGCATCCTTCATACAATGGCTTCTCAGCATCATTAAGTAACCTTCTCGAATCTATTCAAATCTTTTGAATATTGTTCATGAGCAATTTCAACCATTTTTTTTTATATTTCCAACAACATTCTCTTCATACCTACACTCAGAGGATTTTCCATGCAAGGATGAACTAGGAAGTGCTTCACCATGCCAAAACTAAATCTTATAACTTTCATCAATGCCATTAAAATATAAATGATCTCTAATATCATTGCTATTATGTCTTTAACAATTTCCACATTTCAAACAAGGACAGTGTTTAGAAGTACTATTTGTATTGGAAAATCCAAATCTGATGAAGTTTTCCACACCCAGCTCAAACTCTTTAGATAATCTACTCTTTGTCATCCATGATTTATTCATACTTATAATAAGTTAATCATGGAACTACAAAATTTTTTTACAATATTCCAAATTAGATAACTCATACAACTTTGAAAATTTGTTTAGAATTGATATTTATAGAGAACTTAAGAACTTGAACTCTCAAAAACTTCAAATGTGTGTTAATGTTGTAATGAATTAGATGGTTTACTAAATTCAAAATCTTAATTAATTGGTGTAAAGAACAGATACAGCCACTTTTGTATTATGCTAAAGTAGAGATTGGTGATTTCAAATGAGACCAAATGCTTTCAAATTCTAAATGTGCTCATTATAAACCAAACAATATTCACAATAATAAGAACAAAAAAAAAAAAAAAAAAGGAATTGTGTGTTTTTTAAGCTAGATTGGAAAATAAAACCTTAGTAATTTTGCACAAAAGAAGAAAAAAGTACAACCAATATTAGGAATGAAAATATTCTATTTATCATGATGGAAAATGCACAGTCAATACTATAAAAGAGAGAACACAATCTTAATATCACAATTAGATGAAAGTTCATAAAATAGAATTGAAAATGTGGAAGATTTAAGGTTCTCATGATGTTATATTAAATTTTTACTAAATTTGACATTGAGATCAACTAAATCCACATAGACAAAAAAGATTAAGACAAAGTTCCCTGCAAATCAAAGCTAATAACAACTACCCAAAATTCTAAATGAAAATTTCCATCAACAGAATCGAATCGTGGAGGAATATAAGAAATTAAAAGGGTGAATAAAACTTAAAACCCAAAAAACGTAGACGTAATGTCAACAGAAAGAACGCAACAACGATTAGCACAATGTCGAATGTAGCTGCAAGGGAGAACGATTAGCACAAACTAGAAAACGTTGAATGGACGGCAAATGGACGACGAACAGATGGAATGTCGAACGGACAGCGAATGGACGGAATAATACTTGAAGGTCTAACGGATGGAAAATGCTTAAAGGTCAAACGAACGGACGGAGCTTGAAGGTCGAACAAACGGATGGAGCTTGAAGGTCGAACGGACGGATGGAGCTTAAAAGTCGAACGGACGGATGGAACTTGAAGGTCGACTAAAATATCATAGCGACGGCACGCAAGAGCTTGAAGATCGATCAACTAAATCTAGAGCATTTAACCCTTTTACTTCTTTAAAATAACAAGTTAATTATTTTTTATATATTACTTGACACAAAAAACACATCAAGTAAGAGCTTATTATACTTGACACAAAAAACGTGTCAAGTAATGATTCACATGAAAATATCTAAAACATTTCATGAATCTCCACTTTTTTTAACCCTTTTACTTGACATTTTCTTTTCTAAAAGGTCATTATTTGACTTTTTTTTCCCCAAAGAAACGTCAAGTAATAAAAATTACAAGTGTCAAGTAATGTAGATTTTGTAGTAACGATAATTAATATTTGAATCATATTAAAATATTTATTTCTCCTCAAATAAACTTTATATAATGTATCAAATACATTATATTAATTATATCATATATAATTAAGTTAAATTAATTATATCACATATAATTAATTCTCAGTTCATTTGAACAATTCAAATTAATCCAAAATTAATTCTTAATAATCCATGTTGAGCTACAAAGGGGACCTTATGGACCTATAGATTGAAGCTCCAATGATACTTGAATAATTAATTAAACTTCTTTAATTAAATTATCAACATCCATTAACTATCAGTCACTCTACTAAATAACGACAGTTGCACTCTTCGCACTATAGATATATTTCTGTGTCCATTAGATTTAACTAGTCAATAATGTGATGATCCTTCACAAATTGCTCAATTAGACCAAAATTACTGTTTTGCCCCTATAGTTACATCTAACTCTTTAAGTACCACTGATCCCTCTAATGAATAATAAGTCATAGTCCAACTATGACCAAACACCTCTTGGGCCAAGAGAGAGTGTGGCGCCACATTGTTTAAGCCTCAGAATCAGGCCTTAAGGGAATAATTTATCTATTTAACCCGACATCAGGTAAGAAGTGAATTTCGTCTTGTGTAGCTATGTTCCCAACTCCCCAATTAGACGAATCCTCAAAATGGTAGGCTTATTGAGTCGGCGATCTGGCCACTCTCGCCTATACAAATTAAAGAATCGTCTTTATAGATAGAAGTTCACAACTCACTTAGGATTTAGGTCATGTCACCTATAGTCATCCTGTGAAATGTAAGCCTCTATTATTAACAGTGTTATATACGAGATTAGTCATTTCGTGGTCCAGTCTTATACAAACTCCTTCGTATAGAATACCCTCACTCACATGTCTTTACATGAACGATCAGTATCAGATCATTTGTAGCACTTTACAACAATTATATCATCTAAAAAGTGGGTCGTATTCATAGTGTCACAAGGATAAGGTATCTAGTCTTATCCATCTACGACAGACCATTTAGGCTATCATTTAAACATGATCCACCTGTATGTCTCTACATACATGTTTAAGTTATAAAATATAACCTTGGATGTTAGTTTATTGGATTACGGATTAATGCTACTAAAAGTCCAATAAAACATCTCATATTTTATTAAATAAATAAATTATTTGTATATTACAATTAAAAACTACAAGTCCCACGAGATTTAGGGCATTAATCTGACAATGTTATGGGCCTTTCTACCCCTATAACCTAAATAAATATGTCTAATTGCACAATCTTAAAAAATTTCTTATCTTTTTACATGAATAGTTTATATATAAAATAATATATACGATGTGTATTTACATTTCCAATATATTTGTAATCACACCAAAAAAACAAATTGTGGTCTATGCGATGTATATTGATACTTTCCAGTATATTACCCATATATTTGACATATACTTGAGATCTTGATGGAGATATAGCGATTTTCAATTAGGAATATGGAAGCAAATATGTTAAATCTCCTAAAATGAAGTAAACATTTATCTAAAAAAAATCCTACATTAGATAAATATCAATTGAAATTAAAAATTGATATCAGTAAAAGAAGAATTAAATACTTCAAAAATCTAGATTACACATAATATAATTAATGATATTCCAAAAAGTAAAATCCTTATATAATTAATAGTAAACATGAAAATTATATAATTTTTAATTTTATTATATTACGAAATAAAAGATGAGAGACTATCAAAGGTTAAGAAAATTCCAAAAAATTGTTGAAATCTAATGGTAAAATATTTCTAAACTTTAGGACATTTATGAAATATAAGTTATGGAGTAGACTAATTTCCTAAATCTTACGTGTGATATTTGTTAGAAGTGTAAAAGTTTTATATTGGTTGAGAAAGAAAGTGATCACGGATATTAAGTGAGAATAACTATATTTATTGATATTGGACCTTTTAGATGATACAAAAGCAAAATTATAAGAATTTAAAGAATATCATATTATTATAGAGATATGTCGAGTTCGTTTGATGGGATTATTACACTGAGGGTTACTTTTTGTGGTCGTAGAGCCTTGAAAGTCTCTATATACAAAGATAAAACGTGGCCGAATTCAACAGATGAATTTGTGTAAGAACTTCTACCACAATTCCTCTTTTTATTTTTTTTTTTTATTTTTTCTTTTTCCTTTGTCGGTGTTATTGTCGTTCATTGTGTTAGTTGTTGGATAAATTTAGATCGACATAATTTAGATTATGTTTTTATTTTTTTTTTATTCACTAAGTTCTAGGAATACGTTGTTTTAGTAATTAATTATGATTATGTTTTGTTTTCGGCTTGTGTAATTTATATTTTTGTATTTTTAATATATCTAAATTTTGAGTTTGAAATTCTTAAGATACAAAATTATATTAAAAGAGATTAAAACATGAATAAATAGTATTCATGAAAAATATGTATGATAAAATATTATGTGATATTATATAGTAATAATTATATAAAATTTTCAATAAAAGAATTTTATATAGTTCTCAATGGATTAAAATATATATTACGAAATACGCACCAAAATGTTAAAAGTTCAAATCTCTCATCACCTTTGAACAAGAAATCATACATGATTTAAAATATTAATTAGGTAATTCTGCAACGATAATACTTAAGTTTATGAAGAGAGAGGGAGATAATGGAAATGCTATGAATGTGTCAACTTAATTGAGATATTCTGATACATCTACTGACCACGTTATCGTATCTTTCTAACCAAAAGATACTTGAATTTATGATTTGTAGCCCTATTTCTCTCTTTTAAAAAAGTGGTTCTAGAGGTTAGTTTTCGAAAAAGAAAATCATGTTATTTGTGAAACATATTTTGCACATTAAAGAGGGTGTGAAGAATAATATGGATTTAGAGGTGAATAATGGAATTGAGAGCTGGCATATTCATATTGGTGAAGTCTCTGTGGATTTGGCTGCGCTTGATAGGACAAGACCAACACCTTTTCTCTTATAAGTGGTCCAATTATGCCTATTACGATATAAACAAATCAACATAAAGATTTATGTGATTTATTATCGATAGAATAACTATATCTACAGATAAAGAGAAAAACAATTTTATTTAATTGAAGAGAATATTGTACAAAATATAGAAATAACATGTGAATAGAATTAAAAATGGTTTATACGTGACATCCCTTTGAAACCCTAAATATAATAGGCACAAAATAAAGATCCAAAATGAAAAATAACCATAATTTCAATATAACTTCAACTTAGGTCTCGTTTGATCATCTAGAGTGTTAGAAAGATGAAAACTATGGTAAATTATTTTTTGTGATAAATTTAAAACACGACTTCAATTTTAAAAATACTCCTAAAAAATTATTAACAATACTCATAGGTAAAAATATTATTTATAAATTTAATTTAAAAATTAAACCATTACTAAACGGACGTCAGATGTTTCCCTCAAAAAAGTATTTCATATATGAATAAAGGATTTGGAGTGCAAATGATTTTTTTTTTCTTTTTTTCCTGAGTTGAATATAAGCTCACCAAATCAATTGAAAATTGGAATTGATAGAATTAAAAATGGGCTAAAATGAGTTTAACTCCACACTAATTGATATAAATTTCTTATTCAGAGGTCGATGATTTGATTCTTTAACCGACTACTTTCTTTTATATTCTATAAAAATTAAATTGATTTGGTTTAGTTAACTTTATTTTATCAAATTTTTAGAATGGATTACACATTATAAGATGATAAATTTATTGGGTGAAATATAAAGTTGATGAATGAAGGTAAATTGACTATCATATCAATAATTTAACATAGAAATGAACGATTCAAATAAATAGAAGTTTGGGTAGATAGTCCTTAGGACACTTCTTGTGTAATTTATAGGGAGTTGAATCTCTACAAAGATTTTTTTTTTTTTTTTTTACTATGATTGAAGCACAAGATCAAGGTTTGTGAGATGGAGTGTGACAAAATCTTTGGGGAATTTTTTTCTTTTTGTGTGTTCCATGAGTTGAATTTTTACGTAATCTTTCTTAGCTCAAGCATATGACAAAATTTTCTGAGATTGGAATAGAAAGTTTACTATTCTATTTTCTTGATATGTGTTTTTAGTTTAACTTAAGAGTTCTATATATGGGAACTTAGGTAGAATTAGTCTTTCTAAAATCAAATAATGCATGTTGTTCACACGAGATTTCAAGAGAAATTTATTTCATGGAACTTGAACTTTGTATTTGTATTAATTTTGTGGAAAGTGAGTAAAATCTCTAATACATAATGTTTTGATGCTTTCAAAATAAACTATAGTCTTTAAGCTGGTTGATCTTCTTGAATGATCAATTTTTGGGCTTGTTGATCTTCTTGGATGATCGGTCTTTGGACTTGTTGATCTTATTGGATGATTGGCCCTTTGGGCTTGTTGAACTTCTTGGATGATCGGCCTTTGGGCTTGTTGATCTTCTTGGATGATCGACCTTTGAGCTTGATGATATTCTTGAACGATCGACATTTAGGCTTGATGATCTTCTTGGACGATTGGCCTTTGGGATTGTTGATTTTCTTGGATGATTAGTGCTCGCACAAGGCTTCCAGAGAAACTTGTTTCGTGGAGTTGAACTTGAGTTTGTGTTGATGTTGATGTTGATTTGATGCGATATGGTTTGATCTCTAGTACTTGATCCTTTGATTCTCTCTCAGTCGAATGCGTATGCTTGATTTGAGAAATGGAGTTGAAGTCTTGGAAGAATAGTTGTATCTCCAAAAGACTTCGGTTTTCATAATGCTTGTATCTCCAAAGGACTTCAGTCTTCAAGCGTCGTCAGATTGCATGTATCTTCAAAGGACTTCAGTCTTCAAAACTTTGATATGTCTTCTGATCTTCAGAGCTTTAATGTCTTCTGATCTACAGAGCTTTGATATGTCTTCTGATCTTCAAAGCGTTAGTGTCTTTTGATTTTCAAAGCTTTGGAGGAGTTATGTTCTTCAAATCCTTGGAGTTTCAGACTTCAGATCTTTAGAGAGATTTTGCCTTCAATTCCTCCTCCCTCCTCCCAAATGAAGAGAAAATGCATCTATTTATAAAGGTTTCTCATGGGCTTGGGCCTAATTACTTTAGTGAGCCAAATTTGGGTTTAGGCCAATGAACTTAATCTTTAATTTAGCCCAAAATTTCATCATGGGTTTGAATTGGATTGGGCCCGATCGACTTTAATTACTCGGCCCAATCCAATTTATAACTTTTTCAATAAATTCAGGCTTTCATTGATGATATGGCAACTCGTGATTCACCGAAATTTCTCATTCAACACATGTTTATGTTTATATATACCTTATTTGAATCTCATCAAAATTATATATATTTTTTCTTTATTATTTAATATATTTTTAGAGTAATGGTCGATACCATAGGAGATTGATATATTTCAAGATCAATGTCAAAGACAAAATATTTTGGTCAATCATTAAAATAGGTGTAATTTGTTTCACATGTAACAATATATACTGAGTCGTCATATATATCTATACTTGGATAATTTCTGGTCATCATTCGAAAAATAGTGCATTGAGTCTATACATTATTCAAAGAAAAAAGGATAAGATTTATAAAATCAAATTACAAATCCAAATATGAACTAATTTTTGGCTACCATTTCTGGAAAAAAAATGCCTTAATCAAAAATGTAAGTGTGAACCCTGAATCCTAATTTCTCTACTTAAGTATGTTCCATACTAAGATTAGTGTGGTGAGTAGGTTGATGTGGAAATTAGTGTGTAATGGTAGAGAAAAGAGTGGAGATTTGAAGAAAAGAGGAAATTTGGAAGTTTAACTCTTGGGGAAAAATTGGAAAATTTGGTTAGGTATAGAATTTTGTGTTGGATGCGTTGGATGCGTTGGATGATGGATGCATTGGATGCGTTGGATGATGGATGCATTGGATGTGTTGGATGCGTTGGATGAGTTGGTGAAGGAAGGAAAATAGAAGTGATGCGTTGGAAGGTTGGATGGCACAAGGGTAGGCGAGGACACGGGCAAGGTATTCGGCATGCATCGAGCGCCCATGCACAGTGCATAGCCCATGCGTCAAGCAGACCAAGCACTGCCAAATGCCCAGTCATGCGTCGAGTAGCCTCGGCCAAACGCCCAGCCATGCGTCGAAGCGCCCCGGCTAAACTGCCAAGCGATGCGTCGAGTGCCCCTGCCCATGCGTTGATGCCATGCACCGAGCGCTCCTGCCCATGCGTCGAGCGACTAGCCTATACAGCGAGCGCCCTGTCGAACGACTATGCCTATGCGTCGAAGCATCAATGCGGCCAAGCACGCCCATGCGGCCGAGCAAGCCTGCGAGCGATGGCCAGCGCCTATGCAGCACGCTCATGCGTCAAGCAGCTAGCGCCTATGCCAAGCACCATGCGCCCATGCCGAGCAAGCCTTGCGGTGGTACCTAGTGAGCCATGCGTCGAGGATGAGCGGCCACCCTATGCGTTGGTGATGGCTGGCTCTTTCAATGTCTAAGTTGGATTACGATGGTAGTAAGTTGGCTTGCTATGCGTTGATTATGGACTATACGTTGAACATCTAAGAGTTGGACGCATATAAAGGATGAGATCACCTAGAAAACGTCATCAAACCATGTGTCTTCTTGGGAGGAAAGCCTTAAGCCTTAAGAATTTGAGGTGGTGGCATCAGATTGGAAGCTCATGCGTTGGCTACACAGGAGGAAGACACTTAGGTTACACTGATCAAAATGATGTGTTGGTAGTGTGTGGGAGAAACACTTAGCCATGCAGCTAAGTAAGTGGTGTCAACTTTGGGGAATGTTTATATGCCTATAAATAGAGCCAAGAGATTTCATTTTAGATCATAATTCAAAAATACCGTAAAAAGAGTGAGAAAGTTGAGCAAACCTTGCGTTGGAGCCAAAATCCATGAGTTGGTCATAATATTTTAAATAGGACGCATTGGGCAGTGAAGTTTGGAAAGCAGCATCAACTTGGGATGAGGACTTCTCCCAATTTACTCATGTGTTTGGAGTGATTCCAAATCCACCTGAAAGCTATGAAGTCTAGTTTTCAGGATAGAGCTGCCGAAGGAAAAGCTCGAAGGGATCGGACTGGAAACTGAGAAGAAGGCAGAAAGGTCAGGCTGTCGGATAAGCTTGGACCAGTCTTGAAGATTATGCGATTTCGGCCAAACCACGAGAGGTTCTGAGCTCAAATTTTAGGGTAGGCTTCCTGAGAAAAATATGTTTGTAGAAGGAAGTATCTCAAAATAAGATTTAGAACTATGAGTAATCTACGCTGTATATTGAATCTAGATTCTAGGGGTGAAAAGGGAGCCCGAGGTAGAAAAGGGAGCTACTAGAGTGAAAAGCTCCTAGGCAATCAAGGTGAGTGGCTAAAACATTTTGACTAAAACATTTGCTTAAAATGTTTGGTTACAACGTGTTATAGAAAGCATGTTTTAAAGAAGATTATTCTCATATCAGCTAGTTTTACAATGTGATTTCCAAGAAAACCATGAGTTATGTTTTAAACGCATGCATGTATGAGAAATTGTTGAAAAGCGATTTATATGTGTTAAATATACCCAGAATGCGTTAGTACCTTAAAGCCATGTTTTTATATGTGTTATACTTTACATGCTTTAAAGAGAGAAAGTCATTTATGACTAGTTTTACTTAAAACACGATACCGAAGGACATTTGAGAAGGTATCCGCCCAACTAGATACCGAAGGACTTTGAGAAGGTATCTATTGGTACTGAAGGACGTTTGAGAAGGTACGAAACCAACCAGATACTGAAGGACATTTGAGAAGGTATCCGCCCAACTAGATACCGAAGGACTTTGAGAAGGTATCTATTGGTACTGAAGGACGTTTGAGAAGGTACGAAACCAACCAGATACTGAAGGACATTTGAGAAGGTATCTGAACAGAAGTACTTAAGGTATGACGGTACTTAGTATGGCCACGTGCACGTAGGTAGAGTCAGAGATTAAGCAAAAGGGTTCTCTCTTGACTAGTAGTTGGTGTTGGGATTGTTTTTACCCACAGTAGGGTGTTTCATGCTTGGAAAATGTTTATACTGCAATACAAGTACTGTAGAAGCTTATATTTCAGTTAAACTCTTTATTGAGATTTTGCATGAGAATCAATTATCTTTCTTAAGTCACTCATTGGACGCAAGCTCACCCCGTTTTCAAATGTTCCTCCCCCCCAAGGTAGCGGTCAAATCCTCTGAAGATAGCTGCATCTGCTCTACTACTAAAGGACAAAGAGATTTGTAACCCGTCTGTTTAGGTGGTTTCTGTTAATATTGTATACATGTTACTGTTGTTCATATAGAGACTAGGGTTTTTGGGTTTTGGGACTTGTAAATCTAGTATTGTAATGACTCTAAATATGTTATGTTTCTAAATTAATAAATTTTTAGCCTAAAGACATTCCGCTGTATATAAGTTATATTTTGGTATCAGAGTTATTCCGCAAGAATTATTAGGCAGTAAGTGTCAGCCAAATGGTTGATAACTGTTGCAGTCATGCCCTTCTCTAAGCTAAGAGGGTGGTCTGGGGCGGGGTGTGACAGTAAGAGTCTTAGAAATTGTTATGTTGTGAATCAAAAGAATACTAAAACTTTTTCCCTAATTTTGGGGTGAAATAGATTTCCAACTTTGCTAGTGTTGAAAAACTTGAGCTCCAATTTTGTTTATTTTGTCTCATTGTTGAATGTTATTAGGTCATGTTTATTTTCCTGTAAATGTAACCCATCCATGATAATTTGAAAAGTGAGATCCATTTGATTATTTTTATTGTTGCTTATCAGTATTCTGTAATCGTAATGAAATGTGGGCGCCACTATAAAATCTGTAATAAACCATCGTAATAATCCTATTACAAAGGAGAAGATCATCAATCCAATTACATTTGATTTTTACGTGGCTCCCACATGCTTTTTTTTAACTAACTTTTCATTATTTACCCTTTTCATTACATTTCCATAGGGAAGTAACGACACCAATAAACTTGTTATTACAACTTCATCAGTGTGTACTAATCACAATCAAAGGAATTTCATTCATCCTTTGTAATTGAGGTCCAATACAATTAGTACATGAATGTAAATCCATTACGATTGCAGCAATTTTGATTACGAATGAGTATTAATTCTGATTTGGATAGTTGCTTTCGGATCCATCTTATTATATGATATTTAAAAATTTATATATAGAGAGAGTGGATGCAATGTATCATGATGTCAAATGGATGGTCACAAATGATCCTTCTAAAAAGGAGTGATCTTTTGTCCCTAATTACATGGAGAGAATTCCTTAAAATCACATCAAATCCCAAATGAATAAGAAACACTGTTGAGGCAACTACTTAAAGTTAGTGTTAGTGGACACACTCTCAATTCAGACAAACATTCTCAGTTTTTTAATATATTTCTTTATATAATATTCTATTGAAGAATCCGTACTTCAACATTTGTACAAGTATAATTTCAGAAAATATATTATTTTCCTTGGTTAATCACTCTAATTCAATTATATATATTATAGTAATTTATTTTATTGAATATAGTTAATATAAGCTGCTACTACATAAACCTAGGTCTCTATAGTTTTTTTTTTTTTTTTTAATTCATACCTTGCTCTATTGACAAGGCACTTATTATCTTTTATAAGATTGAAACTTCCATGCATCATCCTTAAAAAAAAATTAACTTTTTATTGGTAAATTATTTGTTCTCAATATTTTACTTGTTGCCATAATCCTTAGAATAAAATGATGTTTGACAAAATGAGTATAACTCAATTGACATATTATTTGAATTAAAAAAATGTTAATTTAAATTTGACGATTGTTGCCATATTTCGCTTTTCTTCTTTCTTTTCCATCCTTATCAATTATTTACATTAGCTTCTATTTTCTTGAAGCCATAGAAAAAAAAATTAAAAAAACCAATAAAAGTTAAATTATCATTTGTCATACTTATTACTAGTTTATAATTAATTTTTTAAAATAGGTTAAGAAACAATTTTCGTCCATAAACTTTAACGAAAGTAACAGTTTAGTCTCTAAATTTTGGTTTGTAACAATTTAGCCTCTGAACTTTTAATATTGTAACAATTTAGTCCTGAACTTTAGTATGTAACAATTTAGTCGTTGTACTTTTAAATTTATAACAATTTAGTCCCTTAAGTAAACAAATTTATCAAAATTAGATGTCAATTTTATTATTTCATGATGTAGACTTTGTATTTTATAAAAGATATCGAGTCCCTAATTAGTTTACCGATTTATTTAGGTAAGAAATCTCATTAAGTCATAACAATAATTCCTACAATAAGAACTAAATTGTTACAAATCTTAAAGTATAAGGACTAAATTATTACATAGTAAAGTTCGGGGATTAAATTGTTACAAAATTAAAAGTCCAGGAACTAAATCATTATAAACTAAAGTTTAGAGACTAAATTGTTATTTTTATGAAAGTTCAGGGACTAAAAGTGTTTTTTAACCTACTTTTTATTATCTATAGTAATGTTACCTATAAATTTTGGAAACATGTTTCCATGATTTTTTCTACCATGAAAATACTATTATCATTTAACCAATTTCTATATATATATAAACTTTAAAAGTACATAATCAAATGGGCTGACAAGAGAAATAGCAAAATTTAAAGTTTCATTTGGAAAAATGGCAAAAAAGTTTCAAAATTGTAAAAATAGCAAAACAAATCTAAATAATAGTAAATACAAATTGGTAAATGACCAAACTACCCCAAAGACTAACAAATTAAATACAAATAGACAATGATTCAAAAACGACTCCAAAACTACAAATACACTTTATCTAAACTTCTAGAAGTAAAAAAAAAAATTACAATCTCAACCAAAAACTAAAAAATAAATATCATGGTCAAAATCTTATAAACGGTTCGAAAATCTAAAAACTCGTCAATATGGTCCTCGTCGAGAAACAATTGGTGATTGCTTCTTCAATGGACGACCACGATGGTGTGTATGTGGTGTGATGATCATGGTGGTGCCATGTGGCTGCTTAGAGAACTAGTTAATGATGAGCAAAAGAAGATTTGACAGTCATTCAATCCAAAATGTAGGGTGATGGTGAGAGAAGAAAGAATGGAAGGTTCTAAAGGAGGTGATCGTAGATGCGACTGTGGTGAGGAGGATATGCTAACATAGATTTTAAAGAAGATGTTGTGGAGATATTATGGCTACAAGCTTGCTGCAAATGGAAAATAGGAAAGAGAGAGAAAAAGGATGAGATAAGAGGGGGGTAAAGTAGAATTTGGATTTAAAAATATGTAGAGAGGAAAGTACTAAGATTTTTTTTTCACAAATTATAAATATATTGAAACTTTAGAAATAAGGATTAGGTTTTTTTAAAAAAATAAAATAATATAAAACAAATCTTATCAAAATAATAAATAGGTATATAAATATGTTATCATTAGATTACATTTTAAAAAGTATAAACTATATAAATAATAATAATATACACAAAAAATTAATATAATAACAAAATGTATAAACAAATAATAAAAAAAGATAAAATATTATCGGATAACAAATGATATATTCAAATAGCTATTGTTGGAGAAAAATTAGGGAGAATCTCTAATTTAAATCAAGAAACATAAAAAAATGAAGATTAAAATCACATAATTACAGTGTAAATGTAGATTAATTAATTTCATAACTTCATGTTACAATTACACCGTATCTGTAAATGTATATTAGTTAACTTTCAGAGTTCATCGAGGACAAATTGGAAATACATTTAACTTTATATTACATTTTAAAATTGATAACAACATGTTTAAACTAATAAAAAAAAGATTTAGATAAAATTAGATCTGGTACCAAAAAGTTAAACCAATTGAAAAAAAAGTTAGATAATACTTGGTCATTTGATATTTAGTAATATAATAACTATGAAAATCACTGTCGCTTTTCTAATTTGGAAACATTTGTCATTTTTGCTATTCTTCAAGTAAACCCTTTGTATAAAGGGTCCAATATAACCGTTTTTGCATCTTTTAAACTTATGCTTAAAAACTAAAGAATAGAAAAGTATGTACTAAAAATTCATTGACCAAACATATTGTGAGACCACCGATTACCGATTATTCACGTTTATGAAAGGAAGGGTAAGAAAGAGATTTACTTGGAGACCCCGGAATGTGAGGGAGGTTTTAGGACGGTTTTAAAGAGTGGGGGAGGGTGTGAAGAATTTGGTCAAACGTTTGGCTCTTGGGAGAGGATCCTCATCCCTCTATAATGTGTTGAGTATTGACGGTTCTATCTTTCTTTCTTTTTATTGTCTTTATTTTCTCTTGAACATTGTGATAGTTAATTTTCCTTGATGTAAGTATGTTACACAAAGGTATTTGCCTGGTGATTTCTCAGAATACGTGTTTTTTGTTGGAATTTTCTGCTTGCATGGAAGAAAATACTTAACACACATCTATTCTCATGGACCAAACATATCTATTCTTGAAAATTAGGAGATTAAAAATGAAAACTCAAAGATTAAAAAAATATTTAAAAAAAAAAAAGATAATTTTCCAATGGAATATATATATAAGAATCGGCTTACACATGAAATATGGCATTTCACAAGACTATCAAAAAGAAAGCCAAGTATAAACTGATTAAAATTTAATTCAATTAGTCAAGACGTTAACAACCTAATAACCTAAGAATCAAGGATTGCAAACATGAAAGTGCAAACACAATTAGGTATTGCATCAACTACATGGGTTCATGTTCTGATGATGAAAGAGAAGAATGTCATTCTTTCAGGCGCCACATGCAATTTTTTGGCCAGTACTTGGCAACGTATCCATTAAAAGTAAATAAACAAAAAGAGTACCTTTTTATTGATGAGATAGGTGGCTGTCTGGCTGATGAGCTGTAGCCTTTAGCTGGGGAAGAGCAATGTCCTGAAGCTGCCACTGCTCATGCTGGGAGCCAAAGACTTCCTTCTTGACCAGATGACTTCTTAACAGCTCACTTTGTGGCACTGAAATTAGCCAGTAGTTTCAATGGTTTCTTCTTCTTCTAACATAAAATAGAACCAAGTTTCTGTGACGATTTGAAATACAAGTAGAAGAGTGGATCATCAATTCCCAATACTCTTTGGGGACATGGTTGAGATAATTATCCTAAAGTAAACAATATATATACCAGCATAATTAAATAATGTGATATAGTTGAGACTTCAGAGAGGTCAACTTCAGGATCCAACACACCTATGAGAGTATAAACGTATAAACTACAAATTCATACATAAATTAAGAAATATTGTTACTTGCTTCATCAGTCACTTTCTCAAATCACCAGGCGATACTTTTAGGCCATTCATTACGCCTTTTAGTTTCTACTGTCTGCCCTTCTTCATGCTGCAAGAAGGGCATTTGTATTGTTTGATACTATCAGCCTTGGCAGGTGTTATCCTTACGCACTTTCCGTGGTACCACCTTTCGCAGATGTCACAACCAATCCAGAACTCATCTGCACTGTAATTTTCACCACAGCTACCACAGAGGGTTTCACTATGTTCATCGACATCCTCCTCGCAACTCTGTTCGGCATGTTTAGGGTTGCTTTTCACCTGCCCATCATTGGATCTCTATAATAGAGAGGTATCAAGTTAATAGGTATTCAGAAGCTTTAAACAATTTGTTAACTACTCCAAATGCTTTAACAAGTTAAGATAGTAATATTTTAAGTTGATGTGAACAGAAAGTACTTTTCTCCAAAATTTGGCTAGACGATGATATGAAAATCGACAACAGACAAAGATTACATCCTCCAATCCCCTCCCGAGAATTCATTGCACCGACCCCCAGGAGAGAATTGTACACAGAGAATTCAATTGTGAGTTATCAAAAAACATGATCAACTAAATAAACCTTAGCGCTTCCTTGCGATCTGCTTCCACTATCTACACTATGCTTCTCTTTGGCAGGCTTCCGTTCTGTCACAACTTCAAAGACAGTGGGAAGATCATTCATCAAGCTAAATAAACGCTTTCTGTCATTATATGATTAGTAAGATGGAAAAAGTTAGTGCACAGTTTCACAAAAAAGAACATCATTATGTAATCACATTAAATAAACAGTTAAGTCATTCTTCAACCTCCTAAAAGCACAATTGTTCAGACACTAACAATGTTATTGAAGGCAAATCAACCATAATAAGCTGGGAAACAAAAGAAAGTTATATGATTGCTATAGTTAGTTATGGACCTATCACCTATATGTCACAGAATATTTGCCAATGCAAGAAGAAACATTAGAGAAAGTAAATTGGTATTACCTAAAAAAGTTCACAAACAATGTACATAAATGCAGGTTTAAAAAGAATTGCAATGAACAGACCCTCCCAGCCTTATAACCAGCAAGCAAAAAATCAAAAGTGTAGCCATTTACCTTTCGTTTCGATTAAGCCTTGCTCCGAGATAGAAAGCCACAGAGAGCAACCAGGAATCACTATGTACAGCAACAAGAGAGAGCCAATCTTTTCTGTTCATGCCATCTCTTGCAAAATTGATTCCAAGTGCAGGCTCAGGAAGCTCCGGTGGAACCTCTTCTACTGGAAGAACCACTTCCCAAGTTTCATTGGGATGTCCATAAAGACACAAATTTTCCTTATCTGAAAAGTTAGAAATCAAAGCGAAAAATATATGAGAAGGATCATAAAACGATAGTAAATTCCTTCTCTCAAAAAAGAAATGAAATAGAAAACCAATCCACACATTATGGTATGCATCAATTAATTAAGATGCTCCAAGTATACGGAACAACCATTCCAGGATCTCGATGCAAGATCATAAAAATTAAACTTCGAATTCTAGAAACAAACATTCAATCTGAAGCAATTGCCAAGATTATGTCATTAAACAAGATTAGGAAACAATATCTCAACTCATTATGCAACAAAGCCTCGTTAAAATCGCCAGAAATTTGACATTTAGAGAAAAACAGCAAACATCATAAAGAAAATCATCTAGAAAGAAACTGCACAGAAGTTATAAAAATCAAAACTTCGAATTCAAGAAACAAAAATTCAATCTGAGGCAATTGCGAAAACTATGTAACTAAACGAGATTAGGAAACAATAACTCAACTCATTATGCATCAAAGGCTCGTTAAATTCGCCAGAAATTTGACATTTAGCGAAAAAAGTAAACATCGTTAAAAAAAATCATCTAGAAAGAAACTGCGAACTTCGAATTAAAGAAACAAATATTCAATCTGAAACAATTGCCAAAACTATGTAACTAAACGTGATAAGGAAACAATATCTCAACTCATTATGCATCAAAGGCTCGTTGAATTCGCCAGAAAATCGACATTTAGCAAAAAAAAAAAAAGAAAAAGGGAAAAAAAACAGTAAACATCGTCAAAAAATCATCTAAAAATAATCATCACCTGGATCACAGAGGCCGTAGAATTCATCGACATCTAAGAAGAAGAAGAAGAAGAAAAGGAAAATGAGTGATGTGAGAGTTAAAGGAAAGAAGAGGAAAAAGAGAGGAGGAAGAAAAGACCGTGAGCAAGAGCGCGAACAAGAGCGGCACGGCGAGCGGTGTAATCTTTGAAAATTTCTTCGACGGTTTTGGGAGTGGTGGAAGGGATTTCCATGGCGGAAAGGAGATCTGAAATGGGAATTGGGAATGAAGGGAGGGAAGGAGTAATGCATGAGTTTGGGAAAGAAGAGAGCGTAAGAGAAAGAGACAGAGATCCATGTAAACGTCAACACCGCGAACCGGAGGTTGGAATGTTAATTGACGCTAACCAATATTACTATCGCCACTCCTTTTTTTTTTTTTTTTTTTTCCCAATCCCAACCACTCCCTCTTTTCTTTCATCTTTTTTATCTTATCATTTTAACTTTTACGGCCTGTTTGGGCCCAAGGGTGGACTCCATGTTTGGGGCTTTAATTATTCTTCGTTGGAGCTCTAATATTATTTTCAAAATTAACTCTAGATAACACTATTCCCAATCCCATAATTTCTGTTGTTTCACTACTTGCAACATTTCCTCTCTTCTCCCTCGTCTTCTGTCTTCTTTCTTTAGTTCTGTATTGTCTTCAGATTTGGTTTCACATTTCTTCATCTCCGTTAGTCCCATCGCTGTCGAAACCAGATTTGAATCCTTATAACTATAGATTTAGCCCTTTACAAATCTATAGAACTACGTTTTGTTTGGGTTGATGCCTTAAATCTCGTAGGGTTTTATAGTTTGTAGTTTTATTGTACAAACATTTTATTTATTTAATAAAATATGAGATATTTTATTTGATACTTAGTAACATTAAACCCTTAAACCAATAAACTAACATCTAAGGTTATCATCTGTAGCTTAAACATGTATATAGAGACATACAGGTGGATCATGTTTAAGCGATAACCTAAATGGTCTGTAGTAGGTGGACAAGGTTGGATACCTTATCCTGATGACATTATGAATACGGTCTGCTTTGTAGATGTTACAATTGTTATAAAGTGATACAAATAATCTTATCTTGATCATTCATGTGGAGACATGTGAGCGAGGGTATTTACACAAAGAAGTTTGTATAAGATCAGACCACAAAATGACCAGCCTCATTATATAACGTCGTTCATAATTGAGACTTACATTTCACATGGATGACCATAGATGACATGACCTAAATCCTAAGTGAGTTGTGAACTGTCTATGAAGGAAGTTCTTTGATTTGTATAGGGTGAGAGTGGCCAAATCGCCGACTCAATAAACTTACCATTTTGGGGATTCGTCTGATTTGGGAGCTGGGAAGACAATTACACAAGACAGAATTCACTCATTCCCTAACATTGGGGTAAGTAGATAAATTGCTCCCTTAAAAATTGATCAGTAGCTAGAATAATGTAGTGTCACACCCTCTCCTGGCCCGAGAGAAGTTTGGTCATAGTTGGATTATGACTTATTGTTCATTAAAGGGATCGGTAGTACTTAAGGAGTTAGTTGTAACTGTAGGGGTAAAACGATATTTTGAGTCTAGTTATACTTATGAGCTATTTATGAAGGTTCGTCGCACTGTTGACTGGTTATATCCAATGAACATAGAAATACATATGTAGTGCGAAGAGTGCAGCTGTCGGTCTTTAGTGAAGTGCCCGACAGTCAATGGATGTTGAATAATTTAATTAAAGGATTTTAATTGATTATTCAAGTACTATTGGAGCTTCAAGCTACAAGTCCATGAGGTCCTCTTTGTAGCTCAACAGGGATTAAATGAGAATCAATTTTAGATTAATTTGAATTATTCAAATTATTTGAGGGAATTAATTATATGTGATATAATTAATTTAATTTAATTATATACGATATAATTAATATAATGTATTTGATACATTGTAATATAAAATATATTTGAGACGGAATAAATATTTAAATATGATTCAAATAATAATTATATAAATTTGATTCATATAATTAAATTTAATACAAATGGGATTTATATTAAATACCATTGATGAGAGAAGTAAAACTATAGGTTATATTGTATGTGGTACAATATTAAACCATAGGTTATATGTTTGATGTCATGTAACCTATAGTTATATATATGTATGTATGTATGTATATGTATATGTATATGTGTATATATTAAAGGAATTCTAATTCAAGAGAACCAGTGAGCAGAAGCAAGATCTTTCCAAGCCCATTGTGAAAGAATAAATGCATTCCAAACATAAAAGAACAGTTATGCATTATAGAAAAAATTACAGCATACTTTTTTACTAAAACAAAAGGAATTAAGAGACATACCTTTGAAGAACTCTTCTTCTGGAAATCTCTCACTCTCATGAGCAATCGTCCAGCAATCTCTCGCTCTCGCGAGCAATCGTCTAGCAACCTCTCGCTCTAGTCACAATCACGAACTATCTGATCCTCGAACAGCAACCCTGGACACTATCACTTGGTTACCTTGGTATTCTCGGAATGAGAATCCAGAAGGTGTGAGCTCTGTGTAAATTTGGTAAAGGGAAGGAGGAAGTATACGATCAAGTAAGTGGGAGAAAGGTTTAGTCTATCGTATAGACAAAGAGTACTCGATCGTCTAGTAATCTCTTGCTCTCGTGAGCAATCGTCTAGCAATCTTTCGCTCTCGTGAGGAATTGTCTTGCAATCTCTCGCTCTTGTGAGCAATCGTCTAGCAATCTCTCACTCGATCGCTCTCTCGAAAGGGCTATCGTATAGCTTTCTTTTGCTTGATCGATTAGTAAACTGATAATGAAGCAATCGTCCATAAAATAAAAACTTTTTTTGTTTTAATCTTCAGTTATTAAAATTGAAATTAACCTCCCAATGGAGAAAAGAAATAACCAACTAAACAATTATCTCATAATTGTTTTTATTATAAATAAATATAATATTAACTTATCATATTATATTTATAATCTATAGTTTTAATATCACATCATATGTAATATTTAAACCATAGTTATTTTTTCCTTTATTTGATATAAATCATATTTATATCAATTCCTCCAATTAATTGAACTAATTTAATTATATCATATATAATCAAATTCTCTCTTGTTAATATGAACACTTCAAACTAACCCAAAAACCGATTCTCAACTTGAATCCATTAAGCTACCAAGGGGACCTTATGAACCTGTAGCTTAAAGTTCCAACGGTACGTGAATAATTGACTAAACTCTTTAATCACGTGTATCCACCATCCGTTAACTGTCGAGCACTCCACTAAAGACCGACAGCTGCACTCTTCTCACTACAAATATATTTCTTTGTCATTGGATATAACCAATCAACAGTACGATAACTCTTCACAGATCGCTCGTAAGTACAGTTGGGCCAATTTTTCGTTTTTCCCCTGTAGTTACATCTAACTTCTTAAGTACCACTAATTCCTCTAATGAACAATACATCATAGTCCTACTATGAGTGAATATCTCTCGAGCCATGAGAAAGTGTGTGGCGCCATATTGTTCAAGTCTTGGAATCAACCCTTAAGGGAGCAATCATCTACTTACCCCTGCTTCGAGGAATGAGTGAATTTCATCTTGTGTAGCTGAGTTCCCAGCTTCCCAATCAGACAAATCCCTAAAGTGATAGATTTAAGTCGGCAATCTAGCCACTCGCACTCATGCAAATCAAAGGACCGCCCTCATAGGCAGGAGTTCCCAACTCACTCAAGATTAAGATCATGTTACCTATGGTCATCTTAGTGAAATGAAAGTCTTTGTCATGAACAACGTTATATAATGAGACTAAGCATTTCGTGGTCCGGTCTTATACAAACTTCTTTGTATAGGATACCCCCACTTGCATGTCTCCACATGAATGATCAGGATCAGACCATCTGTAGCACTTTACAACACTTGTAACATCTAGAAAGCGGGTTATATTCGTAGTGTTACCAAGATAAGGTTTCCCTCCTTTATCAATATACTACAGACAATTTAGGTTATCACTTAAGGCATGATCCACTTATATGTCTCCACATACATGCTTAAGTTACAACGATAACCAGGGATCTTAGTTTATTGGTTTGTAGTTAATGCAACTAAAATATCTCATATTTCATAGACAACAGTGAAGAAAATATCTCATGTTATTACATCACAAGTGTTTGTTCATACAGGTATTTAGAAACTACAGAACCCTACGAGATTTAGGGCATCAACCCCAATAATTATATATATATAAGGTAGTTATTATATATTTATAATAGTTTTATTTAAATTTAAATTAATTAAATTTTTTGAATTAATAGGGGGGAAATAACTTTCCTCCCCTAATCTCTGTCAACTCACTACGTGTGAGGGAGGTTATGGGATGTTGGATCTTCTTCATAATTGTGTTTAGATGAACAGAGAGAGTGCTCTATGTGTGAAAGATTGAACCAAAAATCTCCCAAAAAGACACACCTTCCCTCTCAACTTCTCTCAATTTTTTTCCTTTATCTTCTAAAAACCTAAGAGCCCACAAAACTTCTTAGTGTTTCTCATCCCAATAGAGAATACAATAGGTTTTGATTGATGGTAACCAATTACGATTTCGAGATCGTGGTAGTACGTATCAATTCCGGAGAAAAGGAATTACGTGAAGAAGGTTGATCTTCAAGGGTAAGTCTCTAATCCTTATCTCAATTTTTAAATGCATGTTGTAAATTTAGAGTTGGATGTATAATTTTTTCTGTTTGAATCTGTAAAATTCTGTATTTTGTAAAAATTGGATTTTGGCACCGATCCCCGCTTCCGCACTAGACCTTCACTAGTTACTTCAATTGGTATTTGAACGGTGGTCCCAATTTTTCCAATTTTTTCAGAATTAATTTTACAAATTGATGGTGGGTTTTTGCGTTCTTTATGTTAATGAATGTATGGAATGAAGGTTTACAACTTTCGATGTTTACGAAATTGGATTTTAGTCTTTATAGCTTTTAATTTCAAAAATATGATTCGTAAAGGCCCGTGTTTTGGGCATAATTAATGCGATTGAGTATGTAATTTATTGTTTTTGAGTCGTTCTTGTATGTTCCGATGAAAATCTAGAGAAATCGAGACAAAAAACGGAGGAAATTCGATGGAGATTGCAAATTTACAGTGTCTACTGTTAATAACGTTGAACATTGTGTCCTAGTGTTGCAACACTACGAATAGGCGAACGAACAAAAATTTTCGCAACATTGTAATGCTACGAGACGAAAAAAAATTTCGGTTCACGCCCAGTTCGTTTTGTAACGTAGTTGGTTTACGTCTGGTTTGGTTGGTTCGAGTGATTCGTAGCCGGTTGGGGTGCTAGGTACTCCGGTTCATACGATTCAAGACCCGATTCGCTTGTTTTGAACCAGTTGACCATTATTTTTGTAATAGATAGTTTTTTATTAATTAAATTAATATATGTATTATATTAATTTAATTTAAGAGTCTAATCCCGGTCCAATAATTGTTTTAAATTATGCATTTGATGTATGATTTATTTTTAATTTTATATATGTCGTAATGTATGCCATATAGTAAAAATCCCACCATAGATTATGCATTATTCATGCATCATTTATATTATAAATCTTATAATATATATAGTTGTTTGATTTAATTTTATAGCATGCTAATGCATCATATAATATAAGTGTTATAATATATGTTTGCATGCATTAATAACATGGTCATGCATCATCTATATTATAAGTATTATAATATATAGTTGAATGTATGTATGGATGTATATTATTAATTATATCATTACTTTAATTATATAAGTGTTATATACGGTTAGTAATGGAATGGAATGGAAATGCATGAAGCATGACACTAGTTTAGGTAATTTATAATTATTATAATTTTTACTAAGTGT
The DNA here is from genome assembly GCF_009727055.1 of Benincasa hispida. NCBI lineage: Eukaryota > Viridiplantae > Streptophyta > Magnoliopsida > Cucurbitales > Cucurbitaceae > Benincasa > Benincasa hispida. Next base: position 52,489,865 of record NC_052359.1, read on the forward strand.
GTCAATGAATGCAAATGTATGATTTTAATTTATTTCACTTATTTTATAAAAGTTATAATTAAATGAAATTAGTAATTAAAATCAATAATTCAGAATTGTATGTAAACCTTAGGTTAAAATCATTTTCTAAAATAGTTTTAAAAAATGATTCATATAGACTAAGATCACATTTCTAATAAGATTATAAATTAAGTTTAATCTTTTAATCAGTTTAATAAGATTAAATTGGTACTTAATAAAAAGATTAAATTTGTAGCAACTGTATCTATAAGGGACCTTTTGTCTAAGGCTAGTTCTGTCTAGGTTGAGGTATTTATAAGGGACCTGGGAACTTACCTAGAAAGGTGAATTAGATAGATTTCCTACAAGTATGCAATGGTTTATTGAAGTTTATTAAAGTGTTTAATAAATATTACTCAAAGTTGTTTAACCATCTAAAATAAGTGTTATTTTTGGGCAAATTAAACAAACACTTAGTTGAAATTAGTAGTCAGATTTTCCTAAGTTAAATAACCCTAGGTAAAACACTCAGTGGGAGAAAAATATGATACTTCATTTTACTCGGCCTCGAAACACCTTTGCTTGTGTCCCCATACGGATGGTATTTGTATAGGTCAATATCAAGGTGAATGGAAAGAGTATTTATAGTAAGTGGGAGCGGGACGTGTGTCAACACATCCCATGGTCTCTCTCATTAGTTTGTAGTAAAGTTTTATGCTCGGCCTCGAGGCACCTTTGCTTGTGTCCCCCTACGGATGACATTTGCATGATTCTTTACTTCAAACTTCATAAATGGATATGGTTGCTTTAGTTTTTTCCCCAATCGATTTTTCCCTACGATTGACTCATTGGGCCAAACTCTAGAATCTAAATGAGGGGTTACATTTACAAGAAAATGTCAAGCGAGTTTAACAATTTTTGGACCGAACAATGGTGACTGATAGTTACAGTAACAAGGAGTTGTTCTATCTATTGGTTAAGATAGTCTCATTCCAGTGAAAGGGCACCTGATCACCCTACGATGGCTTTTGTCCTGTCTCACTGAAATATCATTGCAAAATAGATATCACTTAGGGTGCATTAGATTATTTTGCTAAATTTGATTGGTTTTTGCAAATGGGTTAGTGCATAGAGTGCTAATATGAATAAATTGTATGGTTTTAGCAAATTTCATTATAACTTTCGCGACACTAAACTTACTCATCGCCGACAAACTTTCCGGTGAAAACTATACGACATGGAAAAACACAATCAACACAATACTAATCATCTATGACTTTCATTTGTCCTTATAGAGGATTGTCCTCCTGTACCAGCTCAAAACGCCACTTGAAACGTTTGAGAGGCATATGAGCGATGGGTATGGGAAAATGAGAAGGCCCTAGCGTATTGAAGGGACTCTAATTATAGAGGACCTTTGAGCGGAAGCGGATTGTCCAAACCCCAATGTGAATGAACGCATGTGTTTATAGTCATACAAAATAGATTATGCATTATAAACTAAGTTACAACATGCTTTGAAAGTTTTTTTTTAAAAAAAAAGGTTATACCTTTGAAGAACCCTTCTTCAAGATAACCCTCGATCATTCACGAACGCAGCGAACAACACGATCTCCCTCGAACAAACAGCAAGCAGCAACCGGACACTACCACTAGATTACCTTGGTATTCTCGGTGTGAGAATCCAGGAGTGGTGGGTTCTGGATTATTTTAGTTTAAGGGAAGGTTAAGAGTGGAGAAGGAAGACGATCAAGTAAACGAAAAACATGGTCGTGTAGAAGATGAAGTCTATCGCATAAACAAGGCACTCAATCATGTAGGCTCTCAAGTGATCGTATAGTAAAATTCTCGTACTCAATTACTAATCTCATTTTTCGTTTTTCTTATTTTCTCATTTTGTGGAATAATTAAAATCATTTCATTTATCCCATTTTTTCCATAAAACTTAATAACTACCTACTAAGAGTGGTTATTTGAGAAAAAGAATTTAATTATCAAATAATTAATAAATATAAATAAAATATGATAACTAACTTATCATATTATATTTATAACCTATAGTTTTAATATTACATCTATACAATATATAAACCATAGTTCTTTTTCTTTATTTTATGGCATTTAATATAAATCATATTTATATTAAATTTAACAACTATGAATCTAATTCATAGAAAATATATTTGAACATATTCAAATATTAGTCCTCCAATCAAACAATAATGTATCAAATACATTATATCAATAAATATCATATATAATTGAATTAATTTAATTATATCATATATAATTAGATTTCCTCTTATTAATTTGAAATTTTCAAATTAAACCCAAAAACTGATTCTCAGCTTGAAGCTTCAATAGTACGTGAATAACTTACTAAACTCTTTAATCACATTATCCACCATCCGTTAACTGTCGAGCATTCCACTAAAGAGCGACAGCTGCACTCTTCACACTACAGATATATTTCTATGGCCACTGGATATAACCAATCAATAGTACGATGATCCTTCACAGATCGCTCGTAAGTATATAGGCCAAATTACCGTTTTTCCCCTGTAGTTACATCTAACTCCTTAAGTACCACTGATCCCTCTAATGAACAATAGATCATAATCCCACTATGACTAAATCCCTCTCGAGCCAAGAGAGGGTATGGCGCCACATTGTTCAAGACCCGGAATTAACCCTTAAGGGAGCAATTTATCTACTTACCCCTGCTTTCAGGGAAGGAATGAATTCCATCTTGTAATTGAGTTCCCAATTCCCCAATCAAACGAATCTCCAAAATGGTAGGCTTGTTGAGTCGACAATCTGGTCACTCTCACCCATGCAAATCAAAGGACCGCCCTCATAGGCAGGAGTTCACAACTCACTCAGGATTAAGGTCATGTTACCTATGTGAAGGATCACTATTCTTAGAGAACCAATGAGCGAAAGCAGATCGTTCTTAATCCCATTGTGAAAGAACATCAACATTTACAATCTAACACAGAATAGTTATGCATCAAGTCTAAATTACAGCATGCTTCAAGAATAAAATACAAAGTGTCGAGTAAACATACCTTTAAAGAACTATCTTCTAGTATTCCCTCGATCAACACCAGCAAGGCACCCAACAGAACGAACGTAACACACCTCTGGAAAATCCTCAATCACAATCAAGTTAAACTCGATCCTCAACCCTCGAACAGCAACTTGACATTACCACGAGGCTACCTTGGTATTTTCGGTGTGAGAATCCAGGAGGTGTGGGCTCTTTATGGATTTGATAGAGGGAAGGAGGAACTGAACGATCGTGTAGATGATCGAGTAAATGGGAGAAGACAGAAGTCTATCATTAAGACTTGGGTACTCGATCGTTTAGCAGCGAGTAGTTACCGTATAAGAAAACTCCATGCTTGATCGTTTTCTCTCTCAAGGCTATCGTATAGTTTTTTTCTTGTTGCGCATTCGATTATAGAATAATGAAACAGTTTTCATTTTATCCATCAGTTATCAAAAATTGATTATAACTTCCCACTAATTCAATTATTAGAAGAAGAAACCAAAAATCAATTATCTTATAATTGATTTAATTATAAATAAATATAATAACTAATTTATCATATTATATGTACAACCTATAGTTTTAATATCACATCATATGTAATATATAAACCATAGTTCTTTTTCTCCTTTTTGGCATTTAATATAAATCATATTTATATTAATTTCTCTAATTAATGTATCTAATATATCAAATCAATTATATCATATATAATCAAATTTCGTCTTGTTAATTTGAACACTTCAAACTAACCCAAAAACTGATTCTCAATATCAATCCATTGAGCTACCAAGGGGACCTTATGGACCTGTAGCTTGAAGCTCCAACGGTACATGGATAACTTACTAAACTCTTTAATCACAATATCCACCATCTGTTAACTATCGGGCATTCCACTAATGATCGACAGTTGCACTCTTCGCACTACAAATATATATCTGTGTCCATTGGATATAATCAATCAACAGTACGATGACTCTTCACAAATCACTCGTAAGTACAACTGGGCCAATTTATCGTTTTGCTCCTATAGTTACATCTAACTCCTTAAGTATCACCAATTCCTCTAATGAACAATCCATCATAGTCCCACTATGAGTAAACCCTTTTCGTGCCAAAAGAAAGTGTGGCGCCACATTGTTCAAGCCCTGAAATCAGCCTGTAAGGGAGCAATTTATCTACTTACCGCTGCTTTGGGGAATGAGTGAATTCCGTCTTGTGTAGCTGAGTTCCCAGTTCCTCAATTAGACGAATCCCCAAAGTGGTAGGTTTGAGTCGACGATCTGGCCACTCGCACCTATACAAATCAAATGACTGCTCTCATAGGCAGGAGTTCACAACTCACTCAGGATTAATGTCATGTTACCTATGGTCATCCTAGTGAAATAAAAGTCTCTATCATGAACGACGTTATATATCGAGACTAAACATTCCATGGTTCGGCCTTATACAAACTCCTTTGTATAGAGCATTCCTGCTCGCATGTCTAATACATGAATGGTTAGGATCATACCATTTGTAGCACTTACACAACACTTGTAATACCTATAAAGCGGGTTACACTCGTAGCATCACCAGGATAAGGTTTCCCTCCTTTATCCATATACTACAGCCCATTTAGGTTATCACTTAAAGAACGATCCACTTGTATGTCTCCATATACATGCTTGAGTTAAAACAATAACTAGAGATCTTAGTTTATTGGTTTGTTGGTTAATGTAACTAAAATATCTCATATATTTATAGAAAAAAGTGAATAAAATATCTCATATTATAAATCACCAAATGTTTGTTCATACATGTGTTTAAGAACTACAAGACCCTACGAGATTTAGGGCATCAACCCTAACACTATGTTCATCCTAGTGAAATGAAAGTCTCAATTATGAACGAGGTTATATAATGAGATTAAGCATTTTATGGTCTGGTCTTATATAAACTCCTTTGTATAGAATATCCCCGCTCGCATGTCTAATACATGAATGATCGGGATCAATCTACTTGTATGTCTCCACATATATGTTTAAGTTACAACGATAACCATGGATCTTAGTTTATTGGTTTGTGGTTAATGCAACTAAAATATCAAATATTTTATAGATAATGTGAATAAAATATCATATATTATAAATCACAGAATGTTTGTTCATACAAGTGTTTACAAACTACAGGACCTTACGAGATTTAGGGCATCAACCCCAACATCAAGAACATGTGTTGGGAAACCCCAGTTGCGAAAATGACGTAAATTAGCTTTACAACCATTCCACAACTCCAAAGGTGTTATGGCAACACTCTTGGAGGGAATGCAGTTCAGGATGTAAGTTGCAGTCTCTACTGCAAAACCCTAAAATAAGTTAGGTAAGGAAGCGTAACTCATCATCGACCGAACCATGTCCAACAGGGTTCGATTTCTCCTCTTTTATACACCATTTTGCTGATGTGTACCAAGTGGTGAGAGTTGGAAAATTATTCCACGTTCTATCATATAGTTCTGGAACTCAAAATCCAAAAACTCTCCAACTCTATTAGATCGAAGCATTTTAATTGTTTTACTTAATTCGTTTTCAACTTCAGCCTTGAACTCTTTGAACTTTTCAAAGGACTCAGACTTATGTTGCATTAAATAAACATACTCATACCTCAAATAATCATCAGTAAAAGTGATGAAATATTCATAGTCTCCCCTGGCTCGCACATTCATCGGACCACAAAGGTCCAAATGCACTAACTTTAGAGGCTCTTTGGCCCTATAACCTTTTCTAGTAAAAGGTCTTTCAGTCATTTTACCTTCAAGGCATCACTCGCACACAGGTAAAGAATTTTCTTCTAACTCGTTTAGAAGTCCATTCTTCACCAATCTCTCAATCCTATTGAGATTAATGTGCCCTAAATGCAGCTGTCATTGTTGGGCATTTTCTTTAGGAGAAATTTTTAATCGTTTGTTTTGAGTTACGGCAGTTTTAAACATCTTTATGTTATGGAGGAAATTTGTTGCTAACGGCCTGTTGGGATTGGTGTCCTAATTCTCCCGGAGTCTCGTTGTTTTGTAAAGATACACATTGTTCAATGAATAAAATAATTGTTATTTAATTCGGGCATTTACTCATATCCAATAAACAAAGCTCCATGGTTATCTTATATGAACTTAAGCATGTGTATGTGATATACAAGTGGATCATGCCTTAAGTTATAACTTAAATCGGTCTGTAGTATAAGGATTAAGGTGGGATACCTGATCCTGGTGACATTACGGATACGGTCTACTTTGTAGAGGTCTGCAAGTGTTGTAAACTACTACAGATGGTAGATCCTGACCATTCATGTGGAGACGTGGAACGGGGGTGTCCTATACAAAGAGTTTGCATAAGACCTGGACCACAAGATGATTCGACTCTGTATATAACGCCATTGATACAATAGACTTACATCTCACCTAAATGACCATAGGTGACATGACCTCAATCTTGAGTGTTTTGGGAACTCCTACCTTTTTGGGGACTTGTCTGATCTGGGAGCTGGGAACTCAATCCACAAAATGGAATTCACTCCTTTCCCGAAGCAGGGATAGTAGAGAGATTGCTCCCTTAAAGGCTGATTCCGGGGCTTGAACATAGTGGCCACAGCTTCTCTTTGGAAGAGAAGACTCAGTCATAGTAGGACTATGACTTATGTTCATTAGACGAATCAGTGGTACCTAAGGAGATAGATGTAACTACGGGGGCATAACGATTATTGACTCAATTGTACTTATGAGCGATCTGTGAAGGGTTGTCGCACTGCTGATTGGTTAAGATGGATGATGCTTGATTTTATGAAGTGAATTATGGATGATATGCGATGGTGAAATTGCGTTGTGCACTCAAGTTTCCTCAGTAGAATCCAAGTGTAAATTTCACTGAGTTTCCTGGTAAGTCTAGGGTCGAACTCAGGGACTTGTAAAAACAGGTTACGTTGGTAATTTTTATGAAAACTTTGCGGTAACCGGATAAATAAATAAATTGTTGGGATTTTTGTTTGCATTAATGAAAAATAAACAACTGCGACGGAGTTTGAAAAGAGTTGATTAAACGGGAAATGCGATGATTATGCGGTGAACGGGTTGAGAAAAGTTTCGGCTAACACTTCCTAGGATGCGGTCATGCTATGCTATCATGCAACATGCATACAACAGTAAACCACCTCTCAATGTGAATGCCACGACTTCTAAGGCTAACACATGCGATATATGTGCTAAGTCTATAAGACCTACACATAAGCTTCTATTCTTATTTATGCAATGACAAAATGACACACACACAAATAAGGCGACCACATAATATCATACCTATCTCTAGGATGCATGGGATGCAGGTTGACAAACAGAGCTTATCTCTAAGTCCCTATCTCTTATTTATGCAGTTCTAATCTTCCTTTCTCGAGTCTAGATTCTAACCTAACTCTCTCGAGTCATTAGGTTATTTCTTTAGACTCTCTCTCGAGTAGCTCTAAAGGGTATTTGGCACAACATCAAACAAGACAATCGCAAGCAATGAACTTCCTAAATCATGTTAGCTTAGTTCTTCTCAACCCATTCGACTAGTTTAGCTACTCATGAATGCTAAGAAAGTGAACAGATATAGAAATAGAACTTCCATTGTATAAATATAAAGATGAAGTACACAATAACAATGCAAGTATAGAATAAAGGGCCTGGTAGCAATCTCTTGCTGCCTAGGCTTTTACACTGTTTTCCTACTCATGCTCAAAAGATAATCTCGGTCTCGCGAGAGTTGGCCCGCTCTCTGCTTCTTCGCCTCAAGGTTCTCACTTGAGTTGCCCTGAGTGATCTCCGACGTCACCACTTTTCTCTTGCTTCTCCTTAAAACGAAAGGAAAACTATGAACAAAGACGTGTGAACTGAAGTATGAAATTTCGAACTGCGAAACTAATTAACTGATCAACCCATTTTCTGAAGGATGCCCTTAGTATTTATAAAGCATCCAGGGTGAAAGGCGGTTTTTCTCTCATGATTGTACAGATGGGACGGCTTTAATTCCTGACTGATGTGCCGAATATTTGTCACCGAAAAGCTGAATGTACTTGTGATCGTTATCGGCTGTCAACTTAATTCGAATTCGACTGTCATCAGCTTTCTGTCCCATCGCGATTAATTAGCCTATCACCCAGATGCGTCCACCATGTTGCACTGACCAAGTTGCAGCAATCCTTGTCGGGCGAATATTCGCAAACACGATCACCGCAAAGCCTTGCGGTAGTGCTGCACTCAACCAATGATTTTCTATGATCGCAATTTTCGCCTTGCGTCATCGCATATTCTACACAAAAATATGAAAATCAACTATTTTAATGCGATGAAAACATGCGATCGCAATATTATGAATCTAATGTTTTTTTTATGCAATTTAACATGTTTTATCAACGCAAGCCAGCATTGTTTAAGAACTTAGCACTATGATAACATGCATTTTTGCCCGTTATCACACCCCTCAAATTTAAACAATGCTTATCCTCAAGCATAAGCTAAAGACTTCCTTTAGCAAGTCAACCATACTGTTCTTTTCCTAGATTTCTCAAGAATACTTCATTTAAATCCTATATACCAAAGTTTCCTTAAGCCTTTTCCAAATCTCTTCTTAAAATATTTCTAAGATTTAGGGACTGCAAGCTTAACCTTCAAAAGGACTTTACTAATTTCGGAACATCGCATGATTTATTTCAAAAAGAGAAAAAAAAAATTCACCGGGGTGTCAAATGATTTTATCCTTGCATATTTCTTGTCATTGTTATTTTTTTTTCTGACCTTGCGCTGATCCAAGTGCCTTGCCTTCGTTTTGGCTTGCCCCCACGTGTATCATGCGGACATCCAACTACGAGCAATGTGATCTTTCTCAAACTAAACTCATGCCTTTTTGCAGCGGAGTTGTGGTCATTTATTTATGCGTTGATCCTGATGACTTACTTTCATTTTGGCTTGCCCCCACGTGTGTCATGTGGACATCAAACTACGGGTAAGTGCCTTTCACAACTTAACTCTTATCAACATGGGTTTCCCCGTTGCGTTGACAGTGGAGTTGTTATTCTCAAAATTTTTCCCTTTTTTTGAAGAAATATAGCAAGGTTGAAAATAAATACCTCACCCCCAAATTTAAAATGTGGCAATGTTCTCATTGCCAAAAGATTGAGATAAGTCATGCGATATTCGTAGAAAGCTTCGTAAAGAGAGTTTGAAAAAAGCTAGCAAACCCCTAACTTCTAGAAATATTTCATGAGGTGACTATCTTAAAGTTAAGATGACTCTAGTATATACGAAAGAAATAAAAGCATGTTTTTCATCATTGAAATCATACTTGGCAAAGAAACAGCATGTGGTGATCAAAGAGGATGCGGTGATAAAACTTTTAAAACTAACATGCGATTCGATAGCGCAAAATTTGAAATAAATATAAGGAAGAATACACCCCCAAATTTGCGTTGTCGCCCGCAATGTGTATTGAAGCATCCATCTTTGCAGCGATCTCTCTTCTTTGGATTGCGGTGACAGAGTGAGATAAGTTACTTCCTCGTGTAACACCTCCACAATCCAGCACCTCGATCGTTGCAAGAAAAACAAAGAAAGGGTCAAATTATTTTAATCAAAACAAACTTCGTTATCGCAATCTGCCTTTTTTTTTTTTTTTTGGTAGAAATAGGAACAGATAAAGCTAAAAAGAGATAGTGTAATGAAAATTCAGAATAGTAGAGAAAAGTTAAAGATTCCATGCTTCCCACAACTTGCGTCCCTGATGGATTGCAAACGTCTGATAACGCATGGACCACCTACTTCCTTCTTGATTCAAAGTTCTTTTAGTTCCATGGAGTTGACTCGATGATGCCAGCCTTCTCCATGATATGCCTTTACTCGCTACCCATTAACTTTGAATATGTTCATTTCGTCATCATTTGATAATTCAACCGTGTCATGCAGAAATACTTATTTAACTATGAATGGTTCGGACCAACATGACTTTAGTTTTCCCGGGAAGAGCCGCAGACTAAGACCTTCTCTACCTGTCTCTTATACACATCTAGATGTGTATAAGAGACAGGACTAAGACCTTCTGCTCGACTTGGAGGTTTTTGCTGCATATGTGTTTGTCGTGCCAGCGCTTGGTACGCTCTTTGTAAATCTTCGCATTTTCATATGCGTTAATCCTCCATTCTTCTAGCTCGACCAGTTGCATTTTTCGTGCTTCTCCTGCTTTCTTCAAATCAAAGTTCAGCTTCTTTACCGCCTACAATGCCTTATATTCCAGCTCCAAAGGCAATGACACGCCTTCCTGATACCTTGTAGAAATACAAGTTATTTATACTACCTTATTTAGATATTTCGGCCAAAAGAGAAGGAATATGCGTCGATTGTATGAAATTTAGCTTAGAAATACAATAATTATGAATTATCGCAATTATACCCACTAACATGTCAAAATGGTAGAAGAGGATATTTTTAACCTGTTTTGCAGGAAACCAAGTCACCCCTTGCGATCAAGACTCAACGAGAAACTGAACAACGCATCTCTGTTACATTGCGCCCGTCAATCAACAACGAGGAGACGATTAACGCAATGACGGCGCAATGCGACAGTCGATTCAGAGCTGAATTTCAACCACATGTGGTAATAAAAACAACACTGCATGCGAGCAACCGATCGAAAGATGCAGTTGAACAATGCAAACCCGGAGGATTGTGACACATGTACAACTAACCGTTGTGCAGATTTGATGATCTGATTGCATCACAGAAGGAATATTTATTCCTCCATCTTTGGAATTTCATAACAAGAAGTGGGGTCCACAGCCAAGAGTCAAAGCTTTTCACCTATAAATACCCCCATAGAATTCAGAGAAGATATACTTGATACGGGTATAATTGATACAAGGGCTAATTACTACTGAATTATTGAGAGAAAAGGCTAAGCTGAGTACTAAACGGAAGAAATCTGGGAAGAGAAGAGACAAGGCCGAGAGGTGAGTCTCAGTGCGAATCTACTATATCCCCGCCTTGAAGCTCTGTGCTTAGATCAGTGCTACCGGTTGAGCAAGCTTGAGAGGGAAGCTCATCCATTCGCACGATCCATCATCACCGGCAAGGAAATCTCCATCCAGATCGGCGCTAAGATGTTGGCGCTTATTTGTATTTGTTTCTAACTCTATTTCATCAAGTGTATTTCATCTTCTTAATCTCTTCATTCACAAATCATGTATCAGACGCTAAATAGTTTTATTGAATGTCTTGATCACTTTCACTACCACTTCTTTGTCTACTTCTGCTCCTCCATTAATCAATTTCTCCATGAATTTTTCTTAATACCTTGGTAATTAATATGGATTAAACAAGTAACTTAATCTGTGCTAAAGGGATAAATGCGTTTAACTAAGGCATGCTAGGCGACATCTTCACCTGTGAGAGCAAAAGTGAAGATGTCATTATGATCTGTCGAGGTTAGAAGAATGCATTAACTAAAGCAAGTAGTACTTCCAGAGATGGAAGAAACCTTGCGCTCATTACGTTCATCCCTGTTTCACCACAGAGATATGGGAACGTGGCCGATCATCGAGAGGTGTACGCCAAGGGAAAAGCGGAACAGTACTTATATCTTTAACGCAATTAAGGAACTTGCGTTGTTTATACTAGTTATCTTTTCTGTTTCTTCTTTGTACATAAGACTTGTCACTACATTACACGATCTTTGCATAATCTTCACAGCCAGCCTCGACCTCAGTATCTTGTATCATGAAACTTGTATCTTGTATCATCTTAGCTTAGATTTACTTTATCGCAATTTACTTTAACGCAATTTATCTATTATCACTTTTTTACCGCTTTCTTTACTTCATCGCATGTTTAATTACTTGTACACAAAATCCTTTATAAATTGAAAAATCCCTGGTCGTATATATCAAAAGCAAAACGCAATAACCTAAAACAGTCCCTGTGTTCGACCTCGAATCACACCGAGAAACTTGCGGTGAAATTATACTTGGTTTCAACGCAAGGAAACTTGTGACAATGCACAACATACGATAAGAACATTTGTCGATAATGCATATCTAGAAGTAGTATCACATATCATCATTGCATGAAATCTATGTCATAACAAGTTTATGACGCATAAGATTACATTTTATGTTTACAAGTTCATGGCATGGACATGCATTGCATTATACAAATTTATGTTGTTACAAGTTTATGGCACCGTTGCCGGGGATTGGTTAACTATTTATTATTTGAGCATGTTTGTGGTATTTTGCAGGACATATATCTTTGTACTAGCTGTTCAACGTGAAGAGCAACTAGATGGCTTAGGAATGCTGGAGTGATCCAGATATTCTAAGTGGACCCAAAGATCAAGTGTATTATTCGCGCAAGAGTTCATCGGGGCCGACCTAAGTGGTGAAAAAGCATGGCTAATAATAACGAGGCTCCCGCAGGGAATCAAAAGGAAAATGATCCAGCACAAGGCTCCATATTTCTTGTTGCTGATCATGATGTCCCAATGAGAGACTATGCGGCACCGGATTTCTATAACTTCTTACCAGGAATTGCAAGACAAATGGTTGAGGAGAATGTAAGCGTTGAATTAAAACCAATTATGCTGCAGATGATTCAGAATATGGGTCAATTTAGAGGATTACAAGGAGAAGACCCACATGTGCATTTGACGAATTTTGTAGACATGTGCAGCGCATTCTCCATGCCTGATGTGACTCAAGAAAGACTTAGGTTATATTTCTTCCCGTACACACTACGGGATGAAGCAAAGAGGTGGGCTCAGTCATTAGAGTCGAATGAGATTAAAGAATGGGAACAGTTGGTTGATAGGTTCATGAATAGATTCTTCCCTCCAACCATCAACGCAAGAGTCGTGCTCAGGCTTTTACACTGTTTTTTACCGCAACAATTGGTTGATAGGAATCTCTTGCTACCCAGGCTTTTACACTGTTTTTCTACTCATGCTCAAAAGATAATCTCGCTCTCACGAGAGTCGACCCACTCTCTGCTTCTTCGCCTCAAGGTTCTCTCTCGAGTTTCCTTGAGCGATCTCCAGCGTCACAACTCTTCTCTTTCTCCGCCTGAAAATGAAAGGAAAACTATGAACAAAGACATGCGAACTGAAGTATGAAATTTCAAACTGCTGAACTGATTAACTGATCAACCCCTTTTTTGAAGGATGCCCTTGGTATTTATAGAGCATCTAGGGTGAAAGGCAGCTTCTCTCTCATGATTGTACAGATGGGACGGCTTTAATTCCTGACTGATGCGTCGAATATTTGTCACCGAAAAGCTGAATGGTAGCTGTGATCGTTATCGGCTGTCAACTTAATTCGGATTCGACTGTCACTCAGCTTTCTGTCCCATCGTGATTATTAGGCGCTTTCACCCAGATGCACCCACCATGTTGCGCTGACCAAGTTGCGACATTCCTTCTCGGTCGAATATTTGCGAACACGATCACCACAAAGCATTGCGGTAATGCTGTGCTCGACCAATGATTTCCTATGATCACAATTTCTGCCTTGCGTCATCACATATTCTGCACAAAAATACAAAAATCAACTGTTCTAATGCGATGAACACATGCAACCGACTATTATGAATATGATGCTTTTTGGACGCAATTTAACATGTTTTTATCAATGCAAGCCAGCATTGTTTAAGAACTTAGCACTATGATAACGTGCATTTCTGCCGTTATCAATGGACACAATAATATAACTGTAGTAAGGAGAGTTCAGCTATCGATTTTTATTGGAGTGCCTGGCAGTTAACGAATGGTGGATCCATAACTAAAGAGTTTAGTCAGTTATTCAAGTACCGTTGGAGCTTCAGAGCTACAGGTCCATGAGGTCCCCTTGGTAGCTTGGATTTAGTTGAGGACAGTTCTTGGGTGTTGATTTGAAATGTTCAAATTGACAATAGGTATTTTGATTATATATTGATATAATCGATATGATGTAATGGATCATCTAGTGGAGGATTGATGTAAATGAGATTTACATTAAGTACCATGGAATAGAAAAAGAACATGGGTTTATAATAATTTCATGAGATGAAATATTAAAACTATAGGTTATAAATATAGTATGATAAGTTGGTTATCAATTATATTTATAATAATATTAATTATTGGATAATTAATTAACTTTCTTTTAAATAACCAAAGTAGTGGGTGGTTATTGGATTGTGGTAACCGTGAGTTTAAAAGAAAAGTGGTTTCCTATTTTGAAAAGAGGTTTTTTACAAACATTTGAAAAGGTTTTTGAGTTTTCTATCACGCACGCAGAAAAAAAACTCACAAAGTCATCAAGTAAATACAGATTTACTAAACGACGGCTGGGCGAGTTAAACGATCATGCAGTATTTATTAAACGATCGCATAGTTTTGCTAGATGATCATTGGCCCAAGGTAAACGATCGTGTAGTGTCTGTAGGCGACAAACCAAGCTAAACGATAGACTAAACGATCCCTTAGATTTTGCTAAACGATCGCATAGCTTTATCTAAACGATTGGGCATCGACCTATACGATAGGTCTCCGCCATCTCCCACTTGCCGGCCAGTCGTGTACGCGATCGGTGTTTCCTTCTTCATCTGCCTCATACCAAGTTCGAAAGAGCCCACCCTCTGGATTCTCACATCGAGAATACCAAGGTAACCTTGTTGGTGGTGTTAGACTCAACTCGACACCGTCGAGGTTTTCTGGAGGTCGTTCTGGTGCTGTGGAGGCTGTTCGTGTTGCGGAGGAGTTCGTGACCGAGGAGATCGTTGAAAATGAGCGTGAAGTGTTTGTGTTGTGTTCGTACGGTGTTGCGGTCGTGTAGATCAAGCATTCGAGGTTGTTGTTGTTCGAGCGGTCGTGCGCATCGGAGTGTGGAGACACTGCTGCATTTATTCGTACAGTTTTTCCCTCTGTACATTTGAGATTCTCATGCTATAATTTCTATATTATTTTCATAACTGCTTGATTGAATTCGATTGTAAATGCATTGTTTATTCATGATTGTAATTTGGAATAGTCTTGTTCCACTGCTCATGGAAATCCCAGTTCCGATTTCCTTCAATTGGTATCAGAGCCAGGTTCTCTGATATTCCAAATTATAGATCTAAATTGAACACTTTTTAAAGTCACGGTGGGTTTCTACATTTGTAGTTAACCGTTTTCTGCATTTGTGGATGAATATGATGAACGTTTCGGGTTTAAGTTGCCTTTTTGTTAAAGCTTTAGGCATTACAAAGTGTTAATTGTAAGGGCCCCTGTATTTTTGGGTGAAACTAACTTTGCAATCGAGTATGTAATTCAAAAAGTTCGAGTTTGTCGAGTCGTTCGTGATGAAGCTTCAGTGCATGGCGATGAAGTTCTCAATGAAGAAGAAGACTAAGCATTGGTCGGATCGTGTAGCCTCAGGTAAACGATCATTGGGATTTGACTAAGTGATCGTTTAGATTTTTTTTTTAGACGATCGTGTAGTATTTTCTAATCGATCATTTAGCTAATGTTAAGCGAGGGGGTAAATCGTTTACCATATCGCGTGGCGTTGATTGCACGATCGCATAGGTGCTGGAGGTAGACGATCGTAATGGGAGCATGCAATGCTCGTCGTTTAGTAGAAGGCGCGCGTTAGATGATCGTGTAGTTAGCAAGCTTCATCGCTTCGTTACTACTTATGCGATCACGCATATGCGATACGAAGGCGCTAGCTAAACGATCGCTTAGGCGATGGTGCTTCGCGGCATCGCAGTCGCTTAGACGATCGCGGAAGGTAGGCGTTGTGCAGAGCACGCTCAGCGATCGTGTACTTCAGGCTTCATCGTTTAGTAAAGGTACACGATCGTGTAATAATAGCTAAACGATCGTTTGGATTTTTCTAGACGATCGTATAGTAAAAGCTAAACGATCGTTTAACTGTAGGAGCGTTGGTAAGTGATAGAGCAAAGCATTTGTTTTATCGTGTAGATGATAACGGGCAGAAACGCACGTTATTACAGTGCAAAGTTATAAAAAAATGCAGGATTGCGACAGTAAAAATATATAATATTGCGTCCAAAAGCATTAAGTTTGCAACATTGCGATCACATGTGTCCATCGCATTAAAATAGCTAACTTATGTATTTTATGTAGGAAAATGCGTTGACACAAGGCGGAAATGCGATCCGAAGAAATTAACGTCTGAGCATATTAAGAGATTGCGACCACAAGGCTATACGATCATTTGCACTCACGAAAATCTGCTCAAGAAGGTGGCCGCATAGAGCCGACGCATCAAGGTGGGCGCATCCAGGTGAAAGATTAATAAATCACGATAGGACAGAAAGCTGATGACGGTCGATTCTGAATTAAGTTGACAAGCCGTTAACGACATACTATGGCAAGTAATTCAACTTTTTGGTGACAAATATTCAGCGCATCAGACAGAGAATTAATGACATCCCATCAATGCAATCATTCGAGAGAAAAAGTTCTTCACCCTGAAGCTCTATAAATACCAAAGGCCACCTTCGTTGAAGGAGTTCGCTCAATTCGGAGAATTCACCATAGATAGCCGTAGTTTGTAATTTTAGATATTTTAGAAGGAAGAGGCAAGTGAAGGGAGAATATGTCGAGAGATCGTCCTAGTAAACTCGGAAGAGTGCCGGGAAGCGTCAAAAACTGAGAAAGGGCCAACTCTTGCGGAAGCAAGAACATCTTTTGGGCAGAATAAAGATAACTCAGTGTAAAAGCCTTGGGAAGCAAGATATTGCTACCAGGCTCTCTACCTTTATTCTTCCATTGTCATTTTGTATTCTGAACTTACTTATAAAATGGAAATTGCATCTTTATATCTGTCCACTCTCTTTATAGTACACATGAGTAGTTAAATCTGTCGAATGGGTTGAGAAGCACTTAGCTAGCATAACCTAGGGTCTTCACTTTATGCGATCATCTTGTATTATGTATGTGTCATTCGTCCATTAGAGATACTCAGGAGGGGAGTCTAAGGATAGAATCTAGGCTTGGAAAAGTCAGATTCGAATCTAGGCTCGGGAGAGTCAGATTAGAACCGCATAATCAAGAGATACAAGCTTAGGAACAAGTTCTTTTTGCTATTAACGCATCGCATGCACCCTAGAGATAGGATATGATTGTTTGTGGTCACCTTGTACCTGTGTGCATCTTTCATCATCGCATAGGCAAGAAGTAGAGACTTAGGAATAAGCTCTATAGACATTATCGCATACATCGCATGCGTTCTAAAACTAGGAGCTATCGCATTTACATTAGAAAATGAATTGTTGTCACATTTGTAGCATGATCGCATAGCTTGAACGCATTCCCAGGAAACGCTAGCTAAAGACCTTCTCAACCTGTTCCTCCGCATACTCATCCAATCTTTTGTATTATTAATTTCTCAATTCTGCCGCATAAACTTTATACTTTAAAACAACAAACCAACCAACTCTTTGATTTATTTGTTACCGCAAAGTAATCAAAATTTACCATCGCATACTATGTTCTTAGTCCCTGTGTTCGACCCTGGGCTTACCAGGCAACTCAGAAGGATTTATACTTGGGTCTTGCTGAGAAAACTTGCATGCACAACTCATATCCCACCATCGCATTCTACACCATTATTTCATCGCATATAAAAACGCATCAATAGACGATCGTGGGGTGCTTAGTATACGATGGATGGTTGGAGAAGCGATGCTTTGCCGAGCAGTTCAAGACCCGGTTCACTTGATTAAACCAGAGACTCCTTGTCTTTGTAATAGTTAGCTTTCCTTTTTGTGTTTTAAGGAAATTTTACCCGGTTCATCAACTTTTATTGCTTATACATGTGATGTTTGGTACTTATATGCCACAGTGTTATTCATATAGTTAAAAACCCACCTTAGGTTGTGCAATTATTCATGCATCATGTATTATAAATGTTATAATCAAGCATGAAGAAGTTACTTGAAAGCATGTGCATGCATCATGAAATATAAGAGTTATATTTTTCATGCAATGAGTATTATCATGCATCATCTTTTTATTATAAGTGTTATAGTCTAAGGGTGAATGGAAGCTTGTTTTGCTTGTTTCATTGCCATTTTGTATAAGTGTTATAAAAAAGAAGTAGCAATGAATGGACAATGCATTCAGCATGACACTTAGGCTATTTATAATCGTTATGAATGTCTTGCATGTGTTAGCTTAGCATTGTGGTTGTTTCCGTTTATAAGTGTGATAAAGGAAATTAGACCTAAAATCAATAATTCAGAGTTGCATGCAGACTTAGGGTGAACTCAAGTTTTTTAAAAGAGTTTTAAAATTGGATTGAGATAAACCTAAGTTCTCGTGGTTCTAAAGAGTTTAGTAACCTAGATTAATCTTTTAAAATCGGTTTAATAGGATTAAATTGGTCGGAATAAAAGATTAAATTTGTTGTAAACCTATCTATAAGGGACCTTTTGTCTAAGGCGGGTTCTGGCTAGGCTGGGGTTCTTAAGTTGACGGAAACATAACACCTCTACCCGGGAACCTACCTGGAAAGGTGAATTAGATGATTTTCAACAAGCATGCGACGTTTTGGTCAAAGACTCTGTTAAAGAGTTTAATGGATAATGATCAAAAAGTTGTTCAACTATCCAAGGTAAAATTTACTCTTGGGAAACCTAAAAGTCACTTAGTTAAAATCCATAGCCGTGTTTTTTCTAAGTAAGCTAAACCCTAGGTAATAAAATACTCAGTGGGAGGAAAAGGCGTATCAGATATGTCTATGATTCCACTCACGTTTCTCCCTATATGTT